>NW_010418407.1:29947-61367 GCF_000710305.1 Buceros rhinoceros silvestris | reverse complement strand
GCATTTTTAAACATCGGCCTTGTGGCTATTGATTGATCTTGTGGAGTAAAAGTATACGCATTGCAGGTCTCCTCCCGAGCAGATTTCAGTAAGAGGCTTGCAGAGGCTTCCTTACCTGAAGGTTACCCCTGTTCCCGCAAGATTTAGCCGATCGTATGATGGGGTTTGAGATCTTGCATTTAATTGGAATGTAGATCAGAAGCGTGGCTTTAAAATGATTTGCGAATGCATTGAAAGGAAGTTCTCGATCTTAAACAAAACCAGCTCGTTGAGGGCACATCTTGCTGCAATTTCCCTAGGTAGGACGGAGAAGCAGCTGCTGTAGGAAGTCATCCGCTGACAGCTTAGGTCGTGGCCATAATTTACCTGCACAAGACTCTTAAGTACAACCCATTCACTAGTTTTCTTGGAACCATTACATCTAATGCTTACCGCACCCGTTCAGAAGCACGATTTAATTGCATTGCCGGGCTTTTCCATCATTTGAAATTATGAATAAAGCTAAGATCAAAAACTGTTTCCAAAAAAGCTGCTACGTACTTGGAAACGAATGGCGAATTTAGACAGCGTTGCACAGGACAGCTCTGCAGGCTGTTCAGCTTGTTAGAGGCTGCGCTTGTTTTCAGGCTAATCAGCAGAGCTGCAGGCCCTCCTGTGTTAAACTTCACATACCAGTGAGTGACCGGAGGAGCTCTGGTTCGGCGTGGTGCGTGCCGTTGCCTTAGCCCTCACGACGTTTTGGCTGCTCTCGGTTGGCCTGTTAATAGTGCAATGGGAAGATGCATTTCGAGACAAGTGAGCCCTGGAGAACACCCGGAAAGCTGCTATGGCAACTCACTTTGGTTTCCCTGTTGACAGGAGAAGCATTTGTTTGGGAGCATTTATGGTAACCTTTCAGTTTTGTACTGTATTGTCAATTCCATTTTTTTTTTTCGAGTACAGCTTCATTTTTTTTCATCTGTGACTTTAAAGGTTCTTGTAACAGAGGTCGCTGAGATTTATTGTAAGTGGTGAAAACTGGATTGTGCTTGGCTCAGTAATGAGCAGAAATGAGTGGAAAGGCCACACCAGAGTGGTGCGTTCTGCTCTCCAGCCCTGTGTGTTCCTGTGGTTGGAACAGGGGAGTGAAAAGTGATCTATTTTTTGGAAGAAGCTTTTTTGGGGATGCGATCTTACAGAAAAATGTGAACTAGCTGACCTACCATCTTCTCTGTAGTTATTTTAAGGGATGCAAAGCGTGGTTTCAGGTTCTGCAGAGGCATATTCCTGACTAGCTGATAGAGAATTCTTAATTTAACTGAATTTATCTTGTAATTGGTCAGGTTGACCCAAATTAGCGTGTTGGACTAATGCTGCAGTGGAAAGAGCAGTAGTGAGCAGTGCATTCAAATAGCGTTTGTCAAAGTGAAACAATTGGGTATTTATCCCCAGAGCTGGAGGGGGAGTGGAGTGACTTCTCAGAGGAGAAGGCAGTGCATCTAATGGCTGCTGCTTCCCTGACCTGACGGGGAGAGCAGCACACTTCTGCTGCCCTGGGCCCCTGCAACTTGTCGTTTAGGAAGGGTATTGATCAAAAGAATGCTGTCTTGGGGAAGTTTGCTGATCTGTGATTATTTCAGGAAGTTATGTGGTGCTATGAATCTGGACCTGACGGGGAGATCAGCACACTTCTGCTGCCCTGGGCCCCTGCAACTTGTCGTTTAGGAAGGGTATTGATCAAAAGAATGCTGTCTTGGGGAAGTTTGCTGATCTGTGATTATTTCAGGAAGTTATGTGGTGCTATGAATGTCTTAAATCCAAACCACAAACCACTTTCTCATTACCACGCTCTTACTGCAGATGTTTCTTTGACGCAGGAACAGCCTTTATAGTATAGGGCTGGTGGTTAGGTTTCTATGATTTCCTCATTAGAGGCAAGGAAATTCAAGACTACACTAAAGCATTATGAAGAGGCAATTTGGCTATTTATAAGGGCTGGGTTTTTTTTTTCTCCTCTAAGGATTATGAAAGTCAGAGACCACCGAGAAGAGAGGAGGCAGAATTAACCAGTGCTAGACCTTTCTATAATGTGTAATCCTTGGGCAAGCATGATATACAGCTGCCTGCCCGTGCAAACAATTTTAATCTCTTTTTCTGTATATATTACATAAAATAATATACTGCTATAGAAATTGAAATGGAAGAGAGGTGGTCTGGGCAAGCATGGTTTACCGTCGTACCGGTCATCTTCTCCCACGTTATTAGACTGCAGGTTATGCTGTCTGTGACAAGTTATCAGGAAAATTTATCAACATAAACTTTTCTAGACTTGTAAATGTATCTTTGGTTTGAGGTCTTAACGTTTCTGCAGAGTTTAAATCACCAGCGTCAGACTATTGTAAAGAGGATTTTTTAAGAAGGACAGAGGCTAGGCTGACGGGCTTCCCTTTCTCATGGAAGTTAGAAGGCTTGAGCTTAAACCCAGATCAGGCCACAGGACAGCATGATGCGAACATCTCATCTCCTGCAGATTAAATTAGAATTCTGATATTCTGGGTAAAGTGGCCATGAAAATCTAAGTATCTGATAGCTTAGTGGCTCATGGCTATGAAAGTGTTCTGCAGAGGAGGAAAAACTTCTGTAGTCACCTTTTTCTGGACAGAAGCACTTCTGTCATTTTTCTGAGCCTTATCTCTCATTCTGAGTAGCTGTATTCAGAGAAGTCTCTCTGAAATTTCATTTAGGATATTAAGGGACATACATCTTGGAGCATTATCGTTATCGTCAAAGACAGAAGCGATACCTCAAAACATGGGACGGTTTAGTAAAGTCGGAAGCCTTGGCCTTAAAGAAATCTTATTTTGCACTCTAATTTATTTGATTCCTACTGATTGACTTACATTGGCTTCAGTAAGGACTAAACCTCCTTAGAAGCCTTTGGAAAGGATTATAAGGAACCTCGGTGCCTTTGACAACTGTCTGTCCTTTGTTTATAGCATTAGGTCTCACTTACTTTGTATTCCCATTGAAAACAAGTTGCTGCTGCTGCTCCCAGTTGGTTTCTCTGTTCTTAAATGGAGTCAGCAAGTAGAGCTAGAAGCGCCAGCTATACCGAGGTGATGTTTGCTGTATTTGTAAATAAGATTCCCTTTTACAGATGTTTATAAATATGACAACAGTTAGTAAGTGATTTCCACTTTTGTGCTATAATTAACAACATTTAAGAGAACATTTGTTAAATTTATATTTACAGTTAGAGGCTTATTTTCTATTTTGGCTTCTATTTAAACACTTCAAAATTTCACTTCAAAAATTCTTTGTTGTCTTAATCCTATTTAGTCTATTTCTTGGTGGGATATTTTTGTTTTGCTGTGTTCCCTGCCAGGCTTTATCCAAGTTGGAATTTGGGCAGTATGTCCTCTGTAAGGTCTCTGACGCTCTGAACACTTCTTCCGTTGCGGTTTTGGATGATAAAAATTTCAACTAGTTTTTCATTGGTCACTTGCATGTATTTTAATTTCAGGCTTATAGCAAAACTTGCATGTTTTTTTGTACAAATGAAATCAGATTTAGGCAACTGATTCAGTATAGAACAGGAGACACTCTCTGTAAATGGTGACAAACTAGAGGTTTTTTCCTAGGCAAAATGTGGTTTAATAAAACCCGTTGAATTTCTGTAACCATTAGTTTGAATGTTGTGTTCGGAGAATTAAAGTTAATTGCACAGGCTCCAACTGTAAACACCTGATGTGTAAACATCACCTTGTGCTCCCAGTGTATGACAGTTGAGCTGCCAGAGCACAATTTACAAGCGCTCCTGAATTGTGGCCAAGAGTCCAACGAGGTCTGAAATCGGGGGATGAATTTCAACCACCCGATTTTCCTTCAACAAGGAGCCACAGAGGTTAATGTTAGTGGATGCCCATGCCCTTACCTAATCCCTCTCCCAGTGGAGATTCATCCCCCCACTACTGCCTAGAGTTTTCATGTCCCAGTAATGGAAACGATAGTTTGTCTTAAACTCGTGGTATAGGTAGGAGTTCTGTGCTATCAAGAAACTCAGCATTTGAGGAAGACTTGCATTCAGTTTTATCCTGGTGCTTGTACCTGACTGTAAGATGATGATTTTTGATAAAATTCTAGTTATGAGACGACCTGATTAAATAAATACAGAGAATCCTTTCATTACCACTGTCTTTTAGGTTGGTTATCTACAAAGTTAATCCTCACCCTTTTCCAGTAGAGAATAGAGGCACAGCGCTGAATTGCTCAGGCAGGTGAGTCCAGGGCAGGAACAGAACACGTGTTATCATCAGGCCATGCTACGCCCTTCTCACTAAACTTTACTTTCAGGGTGGAGAAGGTGTATTTTATTGTGTAGCTCTTTACTCCTTGGCTGAGCTATATATCAGTGGTTATGTACTACACAAACTTGTTCTTCCAATGATACAGCTTGACATTTCATCAGAACAATGCTAGGTTATGAATATTCAGGGTAAGACATAATTCAGAGGTTTTATGCCTCACTGAAAGGCATGCTTGTATTTTCTTATATCAAGAGGAAGACAATTAAAAGATGTATGATAATCACAATTTTTGTCAGACCTTCAGGACAGGGGTAAAGGATTGTTTACTCCATTCATTGAGTGCAGTTAGTTTGAATTGACAGAGAATTGTCTTTTTATGCAATCTCTGAATTTTAAAACTGAATATGTTTATCTGCTGTCACTAGTTTGAACATCTAACTTTCTAACTCCTGTACTTCTTAGAGAGTTCACTCAGTGTGTTTTGCTAGTTGATTATTAAGAATTTGTTTTGACATAAATCCTCTTGATGCAGTTCTGTAGTGTGGCTAACTGACACTATATATTATAAGTAGTTATCCAGAAGAAAAAACATTTTCAGCTACAGTCTTTTCTGGGTGAGGCGTGTCTAAATCTTCAGTTACGTAGGTGCCAGATCCCGTTTAAGACAATTGAACTTCTGACCACTTGTAAGAAGATAACTGAAAGGACTTTGATAGGTACATTTAATTTTAGTATGTTCACATTCAGATACTAGAACTACATTAATTCTGATTGTCTTAAGTTTATAGTTTCCCTACTAGCCCTAAACCCCATTGCCGTGCCTACATACTCGTTTACGTTCATTAATTCTGTGTTCTGCAGCATCAGCCGTTGCTCTTGGTGAAGCGGCCTTGCCTTCTCTGCAGAACAGTCCCTAGTAGTCCCAGTCAGCGTTAGTGAAAGCTGGTGAGAAGCTGAGCACACTTACCTAGAGCAAATGGTATTTTAAAAAGCTCTGCTCGAGGCACCCAGCACATCAGGCGCCGGTTCCCCATCCTCCGATAGCTTAGCAGCAGGCGTCTCCCGATGAGCCGAGTTGGAGGGCTGCTGGTGCTCACCTTGCCGTGTCTGTTCAGACATTGCTTGGCAGCAGCGAAGGCTCCAGCAGGAGCTGTACACCTCAGTTTGATACCTGGGAGAAGAGGGAAGCGTGGCTGTCTTTTAAACTTTTATTTGGCCGCTACGAACCAGGCAGAAGTCAGCGTGCTGTGTTGTGCCAGGCTGGCTTCCCCCGTTGACTGGATTAAATGCTGGTTGGGATTTACAACAGATTCCAGCTGAGGCGCTTACAAATAGTGTGAATATTGTATTTCAAGGAAACCAGTGTAGTTTATCTCCGTTAAAGGGCAAGAGATTAACAGCTCAGAGCACTTTGTTACTGTCAAGCTTGGAATAGGCTGACTGTTTAGGTTTGAAATTAATGGTCTAGCTTTCAACAGCTTCCTCGGTAGATTTCAGGAGTTTTGTGACAATTAAAGAGAAAAAAAAAGTGAAAGGATAGTTTTCAGTTCAAAATTTAATAATATTTAAGCCAACTGAGATCAGAGTAATGGTTGGTTCACTTTCACAGTTGGTTCAAGGGAAGCAGGAAAGCTCATAAGCTCGTAGTGCCTCCGGTTTCAAAGGGTAGCTTGAGAATTCCTTCCAGTATGTGGTTATGCTGGAGTCAGTAGATCCCAGCTTCGGATAACGGGCCTTTCCTGGGTATTCAGCAGTAAGTTTGGTGTTTTAAAATCCAGTGATGTTTAGCCTTCATGAACACAAAGGGATTTAAGCTTTATGCTTTAAAATCTGGTGATGTTTTAGCCTTCCTAAACACAAAAGGGTTTAAGCTTTATGATTTTATTGTCTACAGCACAATAAAAGGACATGACTTTGCTTTTGACGGGGCCTGTGGTTTGAAGGTTTGCTAGACTCTGCAGATACTTAGTGTACTCAGTTGTGTGCATACGTGGTTGCAGCGCCTCAAGCTTTTATAGAACTCTCTCCCCTATAGGAGTGGGATTTACTGTAGGTTGCTAAATTATGAGAAGGTTTCTCTATGCTTAAAAAAGTAATTTGTAATCTGCATTCGGAAACATTAGAATGGAGCTGGAGTGTTTTTTCTGGCAGAGCTCTGTTCTGGTATTTTATACAAGGTCCTTGCAAAAACTGAGGTGAGTGTGTGAAAGGACTCTGGTGTGTCCAGCTGAGGTGTAACTGGCTCGGGTGCACTGACAGAAGAACACGCAAGTGCATCCTCCGTGTGCTCTCAGCCATAGCTGTGTTAGAGAAGCCCTCCTCTTCAGACCAGTTTTGGATTGAGAGATGTTGCAACTGGAGACTCACACTTCAGCGGTTATTGGCCCTTTCCCTCCGAGGGAGGAATGATGGGTTAGTCCCTTTGAGCACGACGAGGTTTGTTTTAAAACGCCAAGTTCCTCGGAGGGTGCTGCAGCAGCTACTTCTGGGCAAATAGAGCAGTGTGGCTGACATTAGCTGGCGATTTGGTATGCTGGCTGTTGAAAGCGTGCTCATGTGAGCGTGCCGAGGCAATAAAGATAGAGTTGCCATATTGAGTGAAACCACACAGCGGTAATTAAACGCTTTTTCCATTACAGGAGTTTGTTGCGAGTTCTCTCTTGCTGCATTATTATGTATGAAGACACTATATTCTGTCTGGCAGTTTGTTGCTACTAACCAGTAAAAGATTGCAGATGAAAGCGTATGGGGAGAGTATTATGGTTTCCCATGTGAGGTCTCTTCCTCTAGGTTTAATAATTTGTTTCAGTGTCCTTTTATCGCTATTTTGTTTTGTTTTCTTTTAATTCCCCTGGGTAAGCGTATGACAGGCATCATGAATCCCACTGTAGTTTGTTGGAGAGGCAGGAATCAAAAGTCTAGGTTATCCTTACATCTCTGCCTCTTGCCAGTCTGCTCGTACAGGTCTGTAGAGAGTTGAAATAGCAGGACTCAACTGTGTAATAGTGTTCTAGCTGGGCCAGAGATCGCTCTGTCTGTCGCTCCCTGTTTGTTTCCTTGGCAAGTGTCCTTGGACCTTGTGTAGTTTGAGCTCTTCTCCACCTCTTGTTTATGCTAATAAAGAACCCCATATGGGACAATGTGTTGAAACTAGAGAAAGCCTCCCCATTGTGAAGAATAGGCCACCAGTGGGGTCCCAAGTCTTCCAAGCTGGAGAGAAGCAGGGTGTAAAACAACCCTTGTGTTGGCCAGTCTCCGCTCGTCTGCTTCTGAATGAATGTAGGTTTTTCTAGTGTCACACTTGGCACCCTAACAAACAGAGTTCCCCATCTCTGTTAGAAGGTTTTGGAATTGCACTTCAGGGGCATCTTAAATCCCAGCATTAGTTAGAGACTAATTTAGATTCTCCGAGTTACTTTTGGAAAGCCTGCGGGGACATTGAACTCTTCTGAACGTATTTAGCCAGGATTTTGTCTCAAATTTTTAATTTAGTAAAACGCTGGTTCAGATTTAGAAAAATGAAAGAGGACTTAAATCAGTATTTTAGAGCATTTTTTCAAGAAGCTGTCAGGTTCAAAGGTTTTGACTTTGTACTTTGTTTTGCTTTCAGTTAACAAGCATAAGCCATGGATTGAAACAACCTATCATGGTATAGTCACAGAAAATGACAACACAGTGCTCTTGGACCCCCCTTTAATAGCCCTGGACAAAGATGCTCCTCTGCGGTTTGCAGGTAAAGAATTCATCATCGTTTCTTCTTTAAGAAGTGGAAGTGCTTTCTCGATGACAAATGCTGTGTGTTACTAAGTGTGTTTTCCCTAACAGCAGCATAATGTTTTGAAGCTTTTAGACCCCAGGGAATGTTTGCGCATGGACTAGAGTTTTATTTCATGTTTACAGTTGTAAATACACAGCTGTATCCAAATACCCAGACCAGACCAGAGAGTACTTTATATTGCAGATATCCCATGCTTGTTCAGTTTCATGTTCTTTTTTTCTGTTTTGTTGGTAGGTCTTCTTGTTTGGTTGGGTTTGCATAGTGTCTGTATGGAAGTATTGGAAGGCTGACTGGCGTACTTGGTAATGAGGAGAATATGAATCATCTCTCACAATTCCTAAGTGCTTTAAGTGTGCGTGCTGGTGGTTTGAAAATAACAGTTTTATACCTTCTGGTGGATGGTAATGTTTTCTTGAGTGCTTGACATCAGGAAGCTTTAAGCAAGTACTGGCAGAGTGTCTTCAAATAGAGTGTGAATTTTGCAGAGGAAAATCCAGTGTCAGAGCGTCTCTTCACGTGAGACTGCTTGTCTCACTAAATTGTATAAACCTGTTTTCATTTAATGAACACTTTTACCCAACTGGAAGTTGGTTTTATTAAAGTTGGTTTTATAAATATTAGATATTTTGGGTTTCAAAAGCTAACAGTTCTCAAGCAGCAGTAGCAGAACAATGGATTTATCTTAAATTCTGGGAATAGCATGCTGATGTTGTAACCAAATTTTCCTCAATATGACTGTTAGATTTGAATTGCGTGAATTTTGAAACGCTGTGCTATAGGAATCTGTAAAAGCATTTGTCTGCCGTTGAATGAAACAATACTTGAATCTGTCTTTGAGGAGACCAAGTGTGGGAGGCGTGTTGAATCAGCGTTATCAGTTCTAGCTGGTGGTGCTGCGGTCGTGTCCCAGGATGCAGAATAACGTTGTTGTTGTCCAGCAGCGTCTATGTGGGTGTCTTACGTGTGAGGAGCCCATTAGATCAGTGACATGTTTTCACAGCAGAACGAAGTGTTTTCGGGATTAAATGGCTGTTTCAGCCCTAACCGGTACATTTCTACTTATAAATCAAATTTATTCAGGCTTCAAAAGGTTGGATATTTTAATTAACTGTTTAATTAATCATTTTAATGTCTGAAGCTTTCAGTTGGGTTTCTTCTTTACGATGTAAAAAGCAACTGAATTTTTATTGCATTTGAAAGAAACAATATTGCACCTGGATGCCTTCACATTGCTGAATGTGTTTTGTTATGAGAGTGTAATTCAGCGTCTTGCTAGCAAGGGGTTTGAAATGTTTCCCTCATAGAAGTAAGCGTTTCCTTTTTGATGTGTCTGTAAGAGGGTTTTAATCCCTCTTCCCCCACCCCTAGAGAGAACCACTTCTCAGCCACAGTACTTTATTTTTTCCCCCTTCTAATCTGAGATGCAAGAAGGATTTTTGTGGGGGTTAGGAATTTTTGACTTAGAGCATGAATATGCATAGAGCTTTGAAAATGACCTTGCAGAGTCTCTATTTCTTCTTTTAAAATAAACCCCCAAATCCACCAAGCTTTCCTGGCAGCCTCTCCCCGGAGGTGTGTGGGGCTAACACGTGATGCCGTGTTCCACGGCCCTCCGCCGGCCCGTGTTTGTTCAGGGCTGGAGCTGTGCTGACGTCCTGTCTGCAGAAGGCTGGTCTGTAATGCAGCGCTCAGCGGGGTGAGGGCTGCGGTGGGGTGGCATGTACAGGAGATGAATGACACCATGTAATCAAATGGAGAAGGATTTTGATTTTGTCGCATCCGATGAGTGATTCACTGGATGAACAACAAATACGTCACACAGCTGGTTGGCAAACTTAAGGGGAAATGTGGTCGTGACAGTATTTCAGCTGTTTTTGCAGCAAATTTAAGGCATGCGTGGCGTGACGTTGTGTTTTGTACCTGTCATGCACATCGCTGAAATGGAGTTGTCACTAACTGTGAACTGTAAAATGGGTTTGCTTTTTAACAATTTTGTATGGCACTAGGAAATGGTTGGTTGTTGTAGGAACCGTTGTGCACGTAAGGTGTGGCGGGGGGGCTTTCCTGAAGGCTTCTCGTGATCCTCCTGCAGGTTGCAGCTGGGTCAGAGCTGGGAGAATCCACAGAAGCAGTGTAATGGGAATGTGGAGGCATAGCTGACTCCAGCATTTTAAGTGTCTGTCAAGTACTGTATGTCCACTTTAAATATCTTAAGAAACCTTTTTTTGTAACTATATAATGAATATAATTATATAATTTTACTTTTTTTACTTTAATCATTAAATCATAACAGTACAGAAAGAGATAAAACAGTTAAAATCAACAAAACTTTAAAATTTAATCAAATCGGCGCTGTCATTTGATTGTTCTACATTAGAAAAGACAAATATAGAATGCCTTTAGGTTACAGGATTACTGTATCCTAAACCTGTGTTAGCTGTAAAATGAAATGTGTTTTCAGCTGTGATTACAGGTGAGTGAAACACAGCGAAGCTCTATTCTAGTTACAGTTTAGCTGATCAGTTTCCAATATATCAGATATACCCTCATTTACAGATTGATCGTAATTTTGCTGTAAAAGCGGGAGAGGCAGGCATTTATTAAATTAAATTTCTTATTTCAGTAATGTATCTCAGCTTCAGAATGGATTGAGAAAAAGCGTTACGCGCATGAATAGCGTGAATCCTTAGGGAGCGTGGTATGGGGCTAATGGCAATGAACAAAGTCACTGCCAAGAATTTTATAATCACAGAAGAGCCTTACCTATACAATATAATATATACTTTTAATAACTGAGATTAAAATGAATATCATCCATTTATGGAATATTGATCTGTAAATTGTTTAGTGTGTCTTGAAACAGCTCTGTAACAGTCCAAGATATTTTTGAGAAAGGAGGGGAGACTTAGTTTTTGAAATATTTTGTACTTGGAGATTTGCTTCTTTTCATTGTAGAGACGCTTTGAAGAAGGGAGCTCAAAAAGCCTGTCAGGTTGGGCCATCTGCAATTGCTTTTTTAGAGCACTTATAAGTAACACCATAGTTTTTATGCATTATAACTTTTTCAGTCACAAGACCCTTGTCTGCGTAGTAATAAAAGGGCTTTTTGTTAATCTTACTAGTGTGAAGTGGAAAATACGATTGTATTGGGTCAGTTAGTGTTCTGAGGAACATCTGGCAGGGATTGAGCTATAGCACACCTTGAACAGAAGCTTTACACCTTACAAAGATCTGGACACACGTGGGTATTTACTGGAGAGCTTATGTCTTAGGTTCAGGAGTCAAAAATGTAACGCCTGAACTTTGTAGCATCCAAAGTGGTGCTGGTGCCAGAGATAAAGGTCACTTAGCTGGTAAAGAACTGACCAGTGTTTAAACAGCCTCCCCTTCTCCCCAACAGGGAGTTGTCGCAGTGATGCACTTCTCCCTCTTCTCTCCAGTATCAGGCTATCTGCATTAATGCTCCCTCTCGTGTATTTTTCCCTGTAATCTTAATGTTCCACAGGCAATGCCTGGCTCTCAAGGTTTGAGTTGGAAAGGAGCAGGAAGGTGGATGCACAGGGGTAAGACATGTGGAATAGTTAAAACCTTGCAGCGGTAACATCGTTCTGCATAATCAGTGGTGTCAGCCGTGAGTTTCAGCAGTGTAAAATTTTCCTGAATGATTCCATTGCCAAAACACATTAAAATCTGAGATTGTATTTATATCCTGTGTAAGAATAGACTGAAATGAATTATGTGGGTGCCACAAGAGGCAGCATACTTAGTGCATTAAAATAAAGAACTGATTATAAATCTAGGGATTACCCAAAGTGAGTTTCAGGGAGAACCTAATGAGACCTGTTTCAGAAACTGGCTCCTTTTGAAGTGAAGGACTAGAAATCATGATACAAGATAAGGTAATTTCCCTTAATTATATTTCTCCTTTAGTCTTAAACTATAAATTTGCCTTTTTAAGAAAAATACTCCTCTGTAACTCTAGTGCGTCTTTTTAAGGCCGCTCTAGGATGGAGACTTGAATAGCTGTGTTACTGCAAGTTGTTCGAAATACATGAGAATTAGCAGACCTGCTAGAAGTGATTTTAAGGGTATAGGTCTGCCTTGTTGTACTGGAATTCATTGCAAAGATAATGGTAATCAGGAAAAGATAATTGATATCTTGGATGATATGTAAAAGGTGGTAGTGTGGGGTTTTTAAAAATTAGAATTTCCAGGGGAGTGAAGAATAGGGTCAACTATCTTTTAATTAAACCTGTGAAAGCACTCAGTGCCTATCACAGTGCTCTTAATACCATTGTAAAACTCGGTTCTAGCCAAGATCTCCTTCTAAGTGCAGAAGGTCCAGGACGCTGTGGAAGCCCTCACTTTTCAGGAGCAACCAGAGGAGACAAGGCAGGCTGCTCTAGGGCATCCTCAGGACTAGTAGGTGAATATATCTGAGTACTTGCATCTCTTCTGTCCAGCGTTACAGTGTTTGAGCAGTAGAATAAAATGATAGAAGCTGTTGGTTGCTTGTTTAACCTGGAAAAGCAATATGCTGCTAGGAAAAATATATAGTTCCCTCCACCTTCCCACCTTCCATTTCTTCCATTAAAGCTTTTATGTTCATTAGGATCACAATTTAATGTGTACATTTTTAAAATCATAAATTACGACAATACTGTCAAGTTCAGTTTGATGTACAATTTAAATTCTGCAAATGCGAGGTGTTACACGACTTAGACTGTTAAAAATGTATGTGAAAACACAAAAATCCCATGACTATTTAAAAAAAATCCTGGAATTCAAAAGGGGAATATGAAGGTTTTTAATTGTAGAAACATGATTTCAGTATAATGGATAAAAGCTTGTTAGAACTATGTAATATGTCTCCTTTAAATAGAAGATAAATTCTGATTTATTTAAAAAAATATTCTGATAAATTCTACTTTATGGATAGTTCTTCATCAACATGGAACTTTGAAATTACCTTTCATTTAGCAGTTGACATTATTAAAGAGAAAGAAAGAAAAGGAAAAAAACCCTTTTGATAAACTTATTAACTACTTCAAAATTCTACAAATGACAACCTGGAGTTAAAAGATTAAATCATATTTAACATAACTAAAACTCTAAAATTGTAACAGTTACAGCAAATCACCACTGGAATTTTAAAAGACATCTTTTCCAAAGCTTTTCTGTGTAATGTGTTCATCTTTGCCTTTTCCTTATTTGCTCCCTTTCAACCTTTCCTGTTACTGACTTGGGTTTATCTTTTCTCCCTTTAGAGAGTTTTGAGGTGACAGTCACCAAAGAAGGTGATAAAGGGTTCTTTCTATCCCTTTTACGACTATTAACCTACTAACTTTGGTTATGAAATGGGGAATCAGCACTGAAACAGAAGATCCTGTCATGCTCTTTTGTCCCATTTATTCTCCCAGTTCTTTTCTATTTAAGCTATCGATTAAAAACTGTTATGTAACCAAACCCTTGGTTAGAAATATCTGTCAATCAGACATCCATTTGAACCATTTGGGGGTATCGTGTCTTGTATGGACACTGAAGAAGCTGGTCTGGGGAAGTTACTTCTGTGGGACACCTTCAGTTTTCCCCTGTGCTTTGTAAGGTGATTTTTAACTGCCGAAGCATTATAGCACCTTCCCTGCAATACGCTGCCTTCAGTTCGTACTTCTGTAGTTTAAAATTGGACTCAAACACCTGGTTTTGAATACCTGTAGACACGTTTACAGTAGGAGTGCATTCTTGGGACACTGTAAATGTAACAGCAAAACAGTGGTTTATGCTGGGGTAAGAAAATCACATTTGAACCGAAACAAGCTGCGCAGGTGAACCACAGTGTAGGTGATCAGAGCGTTCGAGTGGCTTTTGTTAGCCCAGCCAGGCGTGCTGGGCTGACAGGCTGACCCCGCTGCGCCAGCAGTGCGCTCTTAGGCTTAGATGTGTTTTAAAATGAGGCACCTTGAAAGTTTGTGAGGCTGAAGAGTTTGGATAGAAAGGAACGCTTACCAGCTGGTTCCATGGGAGAGCGTCCTCGGCTGCCATACGCGGTCTGCGTTAGGAGATAGCTGTTGAAATGGATGCCTGAGAAGTTGGTATTTCTACCTTTCTCATTCAGTAGTTTATTTTGATTCCCTAATTTTAGCCAGGTACATTGCACAGGAAGACTTTGTTCTTTGATTGTTGACAGAATTTCTGTAATCATGGTGCTGAACCTGTACTCGAAGCTTTTTCATCCCTTGACTTGTAACTGTGCATTTTATTAACCTTTTGCTCTGGTCAAAACAAACAAGCTGCCCAGCTATCCCAGTAGCTTGGCGTAGAAGAGATTACCAGTGGCCTTGGCTGTAGGCTCTCATAAGATCTACTCTTGCCCTAGAGCTCTCTCAAGTACTCCTGTGAAATGCCTGTCTACCTTTCTCTTTTTCTCTTTTATATTCCTGCATGAATGGATGCAAAGTAAACAAGTTGCTTGGAAGGCAGACATGCTTCTTTTTACTAAAGTTCCCGGAAATCACCCATTTTAAAGCACAGTCCTCTTGCTTTGTCCACAGACCCTCACAAACCCTTGGCTGCAAAATACTGGTCATTTATTTTTAAAATGTGTAATAATTTGGACCAGTTCTAACCTCTCTTACTTTGAATCTGTAGGTGAGATTTGTGGATTTAAAATTCACGGGCAAAATGTTCCCTTTGAAGCAGTAGTGGTAGATAAGTCCACTGGTGAGGGAATAATACGCTCTAAAGAAAAGCTTGACTGTGAACTCCAGAAGGACTACACATTCACCATACAGGCCTACGACTGCGGAAAGGGGCCGGATGGAGCGAACGCAAAGAAATCCCACAAGTAAGTAAATCTCGGGTGGGCTGAGGGGGAGGTTGGTTTCAAGTGGTCTCCTGCAGATGGGGGTTTGTGGTCTGTGTATTTAAATATAAACCAAGTGTTCATACTGGAAGACTTCCATGTAATGGTGATATAAATAGCAGCAAAATGGAAAGAAACTGTTTTGACATGTCTTTTACTGTGTTCTGGATGATACTGATTTATCCCTCGATGACTGAATGTCTATTAGAAAATAGTGTGGGGATGGAAGCAGGAAAACTGTTGGTCTGTTGGTATAGTTAAAATCTGGCTTGAGTTGATACAAGGAGTTTGCGTGGGATAGCCAGCCTGGACATTGTTTCAGAATTCGGTTTCTGAAACCGAAGAACTGGTTCAAGAAGTCAGTCTATGTTAAACTTGTCAAAATGGATGAGATTAGAAGTTGCCATTCAGACAGCCTCACCAAAACAAGGTCAATAGCACAAGATTCATCTCTGCCTAGATTAAAGAACGGGAACAAAGCAATCTTCAGCTAATCTTTATCTGAAGAAAAAGCCAGAATGTAAAATGCTCTCTAGAAAATCCGCTTGAGAATAACTGTTTAACTCCCTGGTGTAAACATCTGCGGAGCATGTGGGAGATTACTGTTTGTGTGAGGCGAAGAAGGGCGTAGATAAGATGAGGAATGGACCAGCGGCAGTCAGCTTGGCGGTGAGCACAGCCTTGTAGCTCTATAGCTGTGTGCTCCAAAGAGGCAGCAGAACCTTATCTCTGGAAGCGTTACCCGTACGGAAAATAGGTGTGCTCTTAAACTCTGATACTCAATTTGCCTTTTGAAGAACAATTTCAAAGAGAAAGATGAAGACAAATGTTTTGTTGGGTTGGCAGGAATCAAATTCTCCATTCAGTTAGGCAGTGTACAGTTCCTTCTCCACACTGTAGTATTTACCTAGATTTTTCTATGTGCACTAGTTAATTGAGATACAAACTTTCTTCTGATGGCTCTAGTAAAAATTATTGTACAAGTTCACGGCTGTGTAACGAACCAGTCCAGATGTAGCAGCATACTCTGCAGCTCTTCCTACAGCAGAATGATGGGTTTCCAAGACCTGCATCTACAAACCACTGTTGAAATTTCCCTGGCCCGTGGCCACCTGTGTTATGGAGTTTTTTGTGGCTTTTAACCATCTTGGAGTTCAGCTGTTACAGTCAAGGATATAAGTTGTGTTTGGTACAGAAGGCCATTTTTTGTGGCATTTATTTAGCTAAAATAAAACCTTAAAGACTTTTTTTTTTTTTTTGCATAAGCATTAGAAAACTTCTGCTTTTATGGAAGGACTGTAGCGATTGAATTCTTTACTAGTTTACATTCCAGACGCTTTTCATTATTCACCTCTTCTCCTTGGTCGTTGACAGAAACAGCATTATTTTCCTATTCTGTGTTTGCCAGCAGTCAGTGACAAGCACAGAAGGATGGAATTGAAGATCCAGTCTCTTTAGGATTATCTAGCTAGCTATACAATGTGTTAAAGTGGGTCTTCGGTGATTCTTCCATTTAAATTGTCTAATCTCTCATTCCTACATCCAAGAAATAAGCCACTGTCTTACACAGCTCAGTACGTTATTAGCAGAAGAAAGCTAATTAAATGCACTTGACTGAGCTCTTAGTCTAAGACCACTCTTAACTGTCAGCCTTGTTCACATGAAATAAAAATTGGGTGTTTATATCAAATACTCTGACAGCAGGAAAGAAGTAAAAGGATTGTACTGTTATAACAGAAATAAAAGCCTGTTTTGTCATGGCTGTGTTTTGTTGTACTTTTGTAAAATGGCAGCAATTTAGTAGTTGCAATACAGGGATTTAAACTCCTGCAAATAAACAGCAATAGTAAGCAGTAACCTAGAACTACGCTGAATTACACAGCAACACACTGTGGAAACGCCACTGCTTTCCTAGTGAGGGTAGTTAAGATTATTAGTTTTATTAGTCATTGGTGACTTCTGGGAGCCTGAATTCTGAGGGTGGCTTTGTCTGTAAAAGAGGGAGCCGTCTGATCAGACTCCTTCCATGAGCAGGAGCTTTGCAAGGTGCAGGAACCTCATCTTTCTGCTTTCTTTCCAGAGCAACAGTACACATTCAGGTGAACGATGTCAATGAGTACGCTCCAGTGTTCAAAGAGAAGTCCTACAAGGCAACAGTTATTGAAGGGAAGAGGTATGACAACATCCTGAAAGTGGAAGCAGTGGATGCGGATTGTTCGCCTCAGTTCAGCCAGATTTGCAATTACGAAATTGTAACTCCGGACGTACCTTTCGCTATTGATAAAGATGGTAAGATTACGGTGCGAGATGGAGTGGGATTTACCGTAATTTGCTGCCCTAAGAACAGGTCTTCCAACTGGTCAGCATGAAACAACAGCAAACAACTTGTTTTAGCCCTTTCCTACACCACATCGCTAAACGGCCATGTTCACTTTAGCAGTTAAGGAAAAGTGAGATGTCTTTCAGTGCCAATACCATGTGCTATCTGCTGATGCAAGGAGCAGATGGTCTGTTGCATGTGTGGTGTTTCTTGTAAAATGCTTTTCAAAATAAAGGAGATGTGGTATTGAGTTATAAACCAGGTCTCGGTAGGCTTTTTTTGCCTACAGTTTCTATTCTGTATTAGGATAGCCTTTGCTAATTAGCTTTCAAAAATGGGATTCCATGTGTGTGCTTTTCACATTTGAGATGCTCAAATATGGCTCTGGAAATTACAGTATCATGGTTATTGGTTTTGAAGTGTAGTGATTTTGTTTAGGTCATTTCCTTTCCCCCAGTGATCTCTGGACCCTTCAAAGTAATATAGACTGCTTCAAGCAAGCTGATGAAGCAAGGGAAAACAGTTTTCAGTCAGCTTTAGTTTGAGGTTTTTTGGGGGGTCCACATTACCAGTGGATAATTTTCTTGGGTGTGCAAATTAAAAAAAAAGTCAGAGAATCCTGGCACTTGCCACATAATTTATGTATCAATTACTACCTACAAAGAGTTTCGTTTTGACTAATATACTATACCCTTAAGAGCCTGTTAAGTTCACACCTGCTGTTCTGTGAATGTGTGCTCATCTCTGGGTTTATGTAATTTTTAGGGATCTGGGTCTGATGTCTGGCATTGAGAGGTCAGATAGCAAAGGTCTGATTCACTTGCAGGTGTGTCTGCTACATCATGGTACCTGCATGAAGTACATAGGCAGTACCCTGTACTGCCTTTAATGCGGCAATGATCCTGAGAAACAAGTAGGTATTGACGTCTGATACTGCCTTTTTTTTGTGTCAGGTTATATAAAAAACACAGAAAAGTTAAACTATGGTAAAGAGCATCAGTATAAACTGACAGTAACGGCGTATGACTGTGGGAAGAAGAGAGCTGCTGAGGATGTGTTGGTTAAAATTAGCATTAAGCCTACATGCAAGCCTGGCTGGCAAGGTTGGTGTGATCTCCTTCCTATCTGCTTTTAGCATTTGCCAGTACCTTCAGTTAAACGTGAGAGATTTTTAAATACTGTTTCTTTGGATAAATACACAGGTTGGAGCAAACGGATAGAATACGAGCCTGGTACTGGTTCCTTAGCTCTCTTCCCCAGTATGCGTCTGGAGACCTGTGATGAGCCAATAACCTCGATTGAAGCAACGGTTGAGCTAGAAACCAGCCATATTGGTAAAGGCTGTGATCGAGACACCTACTCTGAAAAATCCATTCACAGACTCTGTGGTAAGAGTGCTGCTGTTCAGAATAAAGTGGTCCTTTTTTCTTATTAGTTTTAATATTATGTTAGACAAGTAGATGAAAAAACGAAGTGTCATTTGGAAAAAACAGTTTACGTACATCAGTTATACTGTGCTTGCCCCAGGAATAAAGGGCACCTCGGCATCCACGTGTGCTGCAGTAAGAGGTTTTATGAAAAGCTTATGGTTCCTTTGTGGCCAATATGGAAGAATTGAGATTACGGGGCAGGTTATCACTGATGTTTTATGTCTTCCATTTCAGTTGAAGTTAGTTGAAAGTGTGAATCCAGCATAACCCTGGTAGAGACCCAGGCAATTCCTAAGCTGTTCCCTGATGAGGTCGCTCTGATTAATGATTTAGGCTTGAAGTGGGGAAAATCCAGCAAGCCCAGTAGCTGCTCATTGCTCCTGACTGTGGTGTTACTAGAGATCTGGGAGGTGGTGTTCGTGCAGCCCTCTTCAACTGGGTGGGTATTAGTCTTGCAACTAGTACAGTCAAGAGAAACCATCAGGTTCATGGGCCTGAGGGACAAGTGGTATTAATGTAGTGGTTCCTGAGATGAGAGGCAGAATAAGATGGTGCAGCTGTAGAGATGGTGAGCAAAACAATTTGAATGAGATCAGTTGTCTACCCAAAAGTTAAATACACTTAAGTCATTGTGATATTAGACATTTACTGTTGGTGCCACGTTATTTAAAAGGAGAATTGTTTAATATGTGATGGTAGTGCGTAATCCTGACGGCTGTGCTGAAAAACTAGTGCTTAGAAAAACTGTTTGGTTCAAAACTAGATTTGAATCAGGTCTTTTTAGTTTCCACCTGTTTTCATTTGAGCATTTTTATTGTAGGTGCATCTTCTGGCACAGCTGAGCTCCTTCCCCCTCCAAGCAGCGCTGCTAACTGGACAATAGGACTTCCTACCGATAACGGTCATGACAGTGACCAAGTCTTTGAGTTTAACGGCACACAAGCTGTGAAGATCCCAGATGGCGTTGTCACAGTCAATCTGAAAGAACCCTTCATGATTTCAGTATGGATGAGGCATGGGCCTGGAACCAAAGAGAAAGAGACAATTTTGTGCAATTCAGACAAGACAGGTTCGTTGACACTTTGAATATAAAGTCTCATTGTTAGGGTGGGTTTGTTTGATTGTTTGTTTTTCTAGGCTCTGCAGCATATTTGAGAACCTTAAGTTTTTCCTCTAGGTTAGGTTTTTCTTGGAAGTGAAATGAACTGTAGAAGTCGCTCTTTATTGTGCTTACCCATAGGCACAGCCTTAGGTTAACTTCAGATTAGTCAGACTTGTTTTTCTAATTCTATCTCAATTTACATTATGCATTTCTTTTTGCCTTGGTAGATGATTTATTCTGGCAGTGCAGTCTCGATCTTGCATCTCCAAAGATAGCCTTATTCTTGATGCTGCCTAAAATCGTTAAGATATGTGTGTCAGGTTTAGTGACAGCATTTGCTATTATATTTTTTTTTTTCTAGGAGGAGATAATTTCTCTTTCTGCAGTGATGGGGTTTTTTTTACCCTGTGCATAATTTCAGTCTCCGTGAATGCTACAGACACAGTCATTTAGAAGATGCTATTAATAAGGAAATCCGATAGCCCTGTTTCCATAATTGCTGTCTAATGGGGGTAAAAGAATTCTTGTCTTTGTTAGCTGGAGCAGTGCATTTGTTCAAATAAAGTATTAGAAAAATACTTTATTTAAAATGCTGCTAGGCTTTCAAAGGAAACTACACTGAGTATATTTTAAATTTTATTTGAAAATGAGAAAGTTTTAATGGCGTGTGTAATGCGCTAAAAGCATTTCTTTGAATAGGAGAAAAGTGATTCTCATTCAGAACCAGGCACAAATATTCTCCTCTTTACCCTACTTTCTCCCATTTCTGTTAATCAAAACCCAAACTTTGGATTCATGGAATTAAGTGAACTGGAGAAAAAAGGCAAATTTAAATACAGTTCTTCCAGATTTTTCTGTTTATTTAATTTAAATACTGTTTTCCCATATGAATCTAATCTGCCTTCATTTCAATATTGATTGTGTAGTATTGAAAGACTGGACCTAGGTTTGTTGGAGGGAAGCAATTTGGAGTATACTGCACTGGAACAGTAGTCAGATTTAACGCTGTCAGGCTGAAAGATGGACAGGATTTTGGTATTTTTTCATTCCCTCCTTTCTTGACTCATCCATGCCGTGGAATGGATTATTAGCTAAAATGTTTCTTTTGCTTATTCTTACTTGTTTTTCTGGTGTCTCACCTTTGTAGTTCTTCAGAGCTACGATTGTGTAGTTTCCTCTTAGGAAAGCGTGTCCACCTGCCATCACACGTACGCGTTTCAAAACAGTAATTAGATGTGGTGGAAGCAACTCATTTGTAACAAAAAGGCTCTTCTCTTTGCAAACAGAGCTCTTTCTCTGCTGCTGAGAGGTTTATCTCTGTGAGTCTTCAGTCCTGGGCCTTGGTTTAGAAGTGATTTGGAGATAGACGTGTCTATTTATTGTACAGTGCATTACTCAAGGGTTCTTCAAGAATCTTTGCCCTAACTACTATTACGTTCCTCTTAACACACCTGTTTTAATTCTATATTTGTTTCTTCCTATCAGTTACTTGGGGATTTATGTATAAAGTGAACAGAACTGGGCAAATTTTGTGGGGTTCTTAAGGTTTACAGAAAATAATAACGTTGACTAAAACTCCTGCGCAGATATGAACCGGCACCACTACGCGCTCTATGTACACAATTGCCGACTCGTTTTCCTCTTCCGCCAAGATCCTTCAGAGGGAAAAACCTACAAACCTGCTGAATTTCACTGGAAACTAAATCAAGTAAGTTTGGAAGGACAGTTGATAGGATGTTAGAATGCAGTGAAAACCATTGGAGACTAAACTCCCTGATGGTGTCATTATTAATAAATACTTTTTGCATCTCCAGACTCCTGATGTCATGTTTTATAGAACCCAGCAATACTTTATTTGTGATCAAGTGTCAGAGGTAGATTGAGCTCTATAATTTCATCTCTAATATAAAATACTGCTTTAGTGCTTTTATTAAACCCAGTGGGACACTGATGAAATAAATACAAATCCTTCTCCTGAACAGTAGGAAAATGTGGGGTTATGTATGAAGATACAGTGTCAGTCTTCTAGCTGCCATGCCAGTTGTCTTCCCTCAACAGACTGTTAGGTAGCGTGTGTGAGAAAGCAGGGAGCGTCCCAGTTTGGTTATAGCATTAAAGTACTTCTGAGCACGCGATGGTTTTGCAGATCGAACTGTTAATAGGATAACAGAAGAACTTACCTTCTTAATCCTTTTTCACAGTGAAGTAAAATTTGTGACTTTTTACGCATTGTGAGCAGTAGCTACAAATCACTTTTCTTAGTTAGATTTTACTCCACAAAAAAGAGGTTCCTCTGAGGGATGCAGGTGCTTTCTGCTTCCTATTAAAAGAGAGGAGTTGTCTGTATTCTTTCAGTCATGTATTCTTAATTGTTTTAGATTCGGAAGTGAAGACTGTAATAACTGATCTTCATTTTGGTCCTACTAAGATCTGCAGCAGTTATTTCTATGAATTCATTATGTTGATGATCATGAAGAGGCTGAGACAGAAGGGACTTAAAGGCTTTGTGTGCTTTTCCAGCCCTCTGGATCTGAGTGATCAAATAACCCGGTATATCTGTACATTCATAAAGGTTCTTTGAGTTGCTTTTTGTTGCTAGTACAGGTCTGTTTTGCCCCTTACCTAAACAACGAGGTACTTTCCAACATAGCCAACATTCTCCTGTGTTCTGTGCAGGACGGTGCATACTGGTAAAGAGGTGAAATGCCCATGTGTGTCCTGTGGGATGGTTGTTACTTTCCAAAAACTCTATAAATAACTTCGTTTTGGAAGGCTCTTTTCTATGCAGAATGGTGGTGTTTTTTCTCTGAACAGTCCCTCTGAGCAAATACAGGTCCTTTGTCAAGTGTTGTTGTATTATAACAGTATTTCAGAATGTGCTTGCAATGTGGATAGGTATTTTTAAATTGAAATATGTTGTTACGAGATACTGTAAAAATTAAAGGAACGGAAATACATGCAGCTTCCTATATTGGCAGTAGAAGAAAAGAAGCTATTTATAAACGTTTGACAGTTGGTTTGCTTTTTTCAGATGTGTGCCATGTGCGTGAAACAAAGCCTGTCTGTACAGCCTTATAGGTTGTCAGTATGTCTGTATAAGCAAAACGTGCATCAGATCGGATACTCAGCTGTAATTTAAAAAAAATTAATGTAGAATTTTTGAAATATTCTTTACTCAGGTGTGTGACAAAGAGTGGCATCATTATGTCATCAATGTTGAATTTCCTGCGGTAACTCTTTATGTAGACGGTGTTTCGTATGATCCTTTCCCAGTGACTGAAGATTACCCTCTCCATCCTTCAAAGATAGAGACGCAGCTCGTAGTTGGAGCGTGTTGGCAAGGTAACTATTTACAATCGATTAATTAACTTTTTTTGAACGGAATCTTTGTGGTTAGCCTAGAATTACATAGCAGGTCTTTTTAGTGCATGAAAGAGAACTGGGTTTGTCTTTGCAGGTTGTTTTTGTTCCTAGCTAATATCACACATTTCCTCTTTTTGTCATTTTTCCCTGGTTTTTTGCTTGTTGGCCATAGGTGTGTATCAATAGGAAGCTCCTCACCAAGCAGCCTTTCATCAGAGCGATTTCTGTGGTAACCATGGGAATGTAGATAGCTTATTTTTAATAACAGTTGTAAGAGTACATCACATACTTGAGATTCCTGAGCAGAACACTCAATTTCAAGTAGGCTGAAAAGCATTTTGTAGAAAAAGTGTTCTGCTAAATGGAAGCATGACCAGCAGACAATTCAGCCAAGCACACGGTGATGCTGTCTCTTGGATATTTTACCATTTCTGCTTATAAAAATAAACAGAGAAAGCATCTGCTTTTTTGTATGTAGACTGTGCCTTGTAACATGGTAGTCTACAAGCTGTAAAACGCTGAGTTACGTGCCTTAATTGTGAAACCTCCTCCTCAAAACCTGAAAGGGGAGAATAATGCTTCTGAACACAGAGGCTGATTGCCAGAGGACTTGGTAACAATGCTCTTGCTTCACAGTCCTCAATAAAGTATTTGCTTGCTGAGGAAATTACGCTCTATCTGGTCTAAAGCTGATCTGTTTCTTTTTGGTCAGAGAGAAGCCAGTGTTAAATCATGTTTTATTGTCGTTCAGGACGTAGACTGTGGCAGACTGCAGTAATGTGTAGAAGTAGCTTGTGAGTGAATGACAAATGGCAAGCTTTGAGACATACTCATCACGTTAACAGTCTTCTGTCTTACAGTGTCTCTTTTTTTTCTTTGAGGTGTGAATGAAGGTTAAATTATCAAAATATCCTCTCCATCAAATTCATTGTTTTGTGACAAGTTCACCATCTTTCGGTATTACAGTTATTTCAGTGCTAAACCCATTCTGTTGTCCCTTCCTTTGAGTCATTTAATTATTTTCTACATAATTAATCTCGTTCTGTCTGTGACTTTCCAACTATCTCTTCTAGCTCAAAGGGAAGCTATAATGGCTGGTTTTCAAGACACTGGAGCTTGGAAACTCTGTTCCCTCTAGGTGTATGGATTGTATAGTGGCTTCCATGTATGTTCTACATCCTAACAAAAGTGTACGCACGTAGTTTCAAAACCCCTGTGCTTTCCTATTGGCACTGTTAAATGATTCTTTAATTTCTTCTGACATGAATTTTCTTTTTAATCACAGCAGACTGAAATAGGAGCATTAAAGTCTGGAATTCAAGAACTTGAGGCACTGTTTAAAAATTCCACCGAAAGCCTGGGTTTTAGGGTGTTAGACCGCAGGGGGGAAAAAGGATGCCGAAGAGTGAAGTTGGTGCTGTGTACAGCTCACCTCTAAGGAGAGAGAGATTTTATGCTTTTGAAGAAGTTCTTCTAACCTTTCTTTTAAAAGATAAAAGAGCTGGTTTTCATTTTTGGTGCTTCCCCTCCTGGACACTTCCATGAGATAGGTCCACTGCTTCATACATACGATTCTATTATTGTAATAAAAAATCAGTGTGGGTAATGGCTCCTTTCAGCTTTTAATACCTTTCAGTGATTTGCTGCTATAGGCTGGATCTCTCCTTAATTTCCCCTTTAGTAGTAGGAGAGGAGAAAATCAATGGAGCCATTTGCTGGGCCTGTATCTCATTACTGATAGTGTTCTGTGTGAGATTCGGGCTATCCGTCATTGAAGTGTTCCCCAGTGTGACGGTTTTCACTGCAGCTTGTGTATGGGGCTCTTCAGGTCATCTCGTCAGGAATGTTATGTTCTTGTAACAACATAGCAGTGCTTCTTCCCCGCTTTGCAGCTATTGGTGTTTCAGAGAGCTCTGAATCCTTGAGAAGCTGGGTCGAGTGTAAGCAGACGGTTTTGGGGGAGTGCTGCTGTGTATTTTCAGTGATGAGAGTATGCCAAATTGTAATTACTTGGTCCTTTCCCTATTGTCCTGTTCTTTGTCTTGCTTTTCTACAGAATATACAGGAAATGAAAATGACAATGAAACTGTGCCTGAGACCTCTGCAGGTT
This sequence comes from Buceros rhinoceros silvestris, assembly GCF_000710305.1. Classification (NCBI taxonomy): domain Eukaryota; kingdom Metazoa; phylum Chordata; class Aves; order Bucerotiformes; family Bucerotidae; genus Buceros; species Buceros rhinoceros. The sequence continues at coordinate 36,116 of NW_010418407.1, read as the reverse complement.
GCTGGAGTTTTTTCCCTACTGTTTTATTTCGTTTTTAAGCCAAGACATTGCTTCATCTCGCACACAGCATGAAATACAGGCATTGCATTCGGGCCATTGACCTTCACATAATCCTCTCCTAGGCTTGTTTCTTCATTGTGCTTCTATTTCCAGAGCTTCATCAGCTTTCATTCAGCTGATTTTTTTGCTTTCTTTTTGGTTTTTTGGTATTAGGTGGGGGGGTGGTTGTGGGGTTTTTTTGTTTGCACCCAAATGCACATCTGTGTACAAATTTGCAGCCGTTGTGATTGCAGTGAAGTGGTGTAAAGTCAGTTGCTGATGTAAAATATCAGCTGTATTTTCTTTAGACCAGTTTTCTTAAAACGTAAACACACCTTATCCTATATAAATACATGTATATTTATGTATGTAGGCATGTGTGTATATCGTAGGATTATTCAGTAGGTTGGGAAGGACCTCTGGAAGTCAGGTAGCTCTGCTCCCCACCAAAGCAAGACTGATACCATATTTAAATCACGTTGCTCCTAATGGAACTCAGACAGCCCTGTAGCTCACAGTGGGTACTCACTTGATCTGAAATTGATATCACAGCTATCACATAGTCATTAACACAAGCTTAGACATCGTTCTTGAATCTGGTAGCTTAGTAAGTGATGACCTGGAAATACAGGTTTCCGGGTGGTGTCCTGTAGCCCCCGTTATTTAGCAAGATGGACTAGATGATCATCATGGTGGGGTTAGATGCAGCTATCTGACATCGAGAGGAAGGACGCTGTCATCTTCTATCCTGGTGGGCATCACCCGCTTTATAGAGAACCAGCTAATGGGTGTCACCTCAACGTGCAGGTTCAGGTTTCATAGTTCATCTCATTGGTTCTGTCTTTCATTTCTGAAGACACCACCTCGCTGTACGGGCAGTTTATTTTGAAATGTTTGTTATGGAAATACTCGCCTTAGTTTCACAGTTCAGGATGGCCACCCCTGTTTGAAGGCCATATGCATGGTGAACTGTTTAATTCTTTCTTTTTGCTTGAACGTAATCATGAGGTTAACACCCAGAATGGACGAGAACTAACCTGCATGTATGTAATGCTTTGTGGTACCAGAAGGCGTATTTGTTGTTTTACAAAAGAAAAAAAAAAAGGGTTTTTTTCCCAAAACATATAAAGGTTTTTCCTTCCTCCCTTTGTGAAGGTGGTGAACTCCACATGGCTCAGTTTTTCCGAGGCAATCTGGCAGGTCTGATGATTCGATCTGGTAAACTGGAAAACAAGAAGGTGATAGATTGCCTGTATACTTGCAAAGAGGGACTGGATTTGCAAATGGCCGATGGCGTTGGCAAAGGCGTGAAGGTAAAGTCGCGTACGGAGGGGAGCACGAACATTGCTTTGCTGATAATCGTTACCAGTTAGTAGGGGTGTCCCAAATAAAACAAGTTAATCTTTGTGGTACTTTGTGTTAAAATTACATGAAAACTGGGAAATCTTTCATGTATAGACATGGCCTTAGTGGAGTTTAAAAATGAAAGGCGCTGTGTTTAAGTCTTGAGGAGAAGTTCTGTATTTGCAGGCTCTCTGTTTTACGAGCTATACCAAGTTGTCTAATAAAAGATACAGACTTTTAACAGGCAGCTTAGCAGAATGAGCCTGACTTGCCTTTTTGTAGTAGCAAGGCTGTGTGAATAGAGCTAAATTTCTCCTGTCTCTTCCCTATTACTAAAACCTTCACATCCAAACTAAAAGTGTGTAGATTTTTTTTTTCCTTAAAGAAACACTAAATATATTGCACTGGAATAAGGAGTTAAATAGGGCAGGTAGACTGTGTACTACCAGGCCAGTAAATAGTGGCCTTATTGCTTTGAATACAGATGTAATTATCGTACCAGGCTAAGCAGCGCTGAGCTTCCAGCTTTAATTCCAGATCACATCAATGTTTGGGTATTCCTTTATTTTTGTCTGTTGTTTCAGATCCACATGAACCCAAGTCAGTCAACGCTGACCTTGGAAGGGGACGATATCGACAGAGTCGATAAGGCCATGCAGCACATTTCCTATCTGAATTCCCGCCAGTTCCCAACCCCTGGGATTCGGAGGCTTAAAATCACCAGCGTAGCCAGGTATGTCCAGTGCCGAAATGGCGCATCGCGGTGTAGCGATACCGAAGCCTGGAGCGATGTTGGTGTGTCTCGGTTGTGATAAACAAAAGGGTCTTGCTGTATGTAGCCATCACACTTTTGAGAACAGCACTCTGTTTTCTTTCTGAGAATGTAGTAAGGAGTGTGTACGACAGGGAGGAACTTCCTGTGAGTATCTCTCCAGTACCGCAGCCTTCATTAAAGGTGTTCTCTGTGGTTGTTAGTCATGGCACAGAAAATGGGGCCAAATGTTAACTGTAAGTAAAAATTAATCATGAGATTGCTCCCTTGGTGGGGAATTCTTACTTTGCAATGCAGCTGATGAATTTATCTAAGACTCCTGGGTCTGAGAGAGCTTTTTAAAAATGTATAAAGCAATTACTCTGTGTAATTGTGCCTCCCTCTCAAACAGCCTCCCTGACTGTGCAAACCTGCTTCTGTACCTCCTAGGTGTTTCAACGAAGAGGCCTGTGTCTCCATCCCTTCTGTGGAGGGATATGTAATGGTCTTGCAACCCGAGGAACCGAAAATCAGCCTCAGTGGCATCAACCATTTTGCCCGCTCTGCTTCGGAGTTTGAGAGTTCTGAGGGTGTTTCCCTCTTTCCTGAGCTTCGTATAATAAGCACCATTACACGGGAGGTGGAGCCAGAGGGAGATGGAGGTGAAGATCCTACAGGTAACACCCTGTTCTGCTTGGGACTGTTGCCTATCCTCCCCCCCTTCAGTGATCCCATTGGAGGGTTTTCCTCTTGCAAAGAGGTGTGGATTTTTGTTTCAGTACAGAATCTAGTAGGTGAAAAGGTGTATATTGCTTGTGAGAAGGAGTAGATACTCTGCTCTGGGCTAACAAAAACTCACCTGGAAATGGTAGTGAGCCCAGGCCTTTATCTTCGTGTAAATATCCCTTGTTTGTGTTCCGTGTTGTTTTAAAATCATTATTTAATGAATATTTGCTCTGAACTTCAGGCCCAGATCTCAGTATTTTCTCTAGAAGAAGAGTTGAGTTTGCATGTGACATTTTAGAGCTCTTGCCTACTTCACTTTTGTTTCTGCTTATCCCTTTGGCTTTTTCCCTGATTTTTAGTACAAGAGTCGTTGGTATCTGAGGAGATCATGCATAACCTGGACACGTGTGAGGTGACGGTGCTGGGGGAGGAACTAAATCAGGAGCAAGAAAGCCTGGAGATTGACATGACACGATTACAGCAGAAAGGCATCGAGATGAGTACTTCCAGCCTGGGCATGATAATCACAGGTAGGGGTTTGCTGCCTCTGGCCTTCCTGTGGGAAGGGTCTGGAGACAGCGATAATGTAACACTGTGCTAGAGAGATGGTTTGTGACACCTTACTCCAAATACTTCATCTCTGACTAGAATTTCAAGATCAGAGGTGTTGCAACTTGTTTGTAGAAAGCTGTGATTCTAGAAAATACGTCATTCTAGCAGCTCTTCTCTGTTCTTCTCTCGTGTCCCAGAGGGCCTGTGGAAATGATGTACACATTGCCCCAGAAAGGGCTTGTTCCTTGCACAGCTTACCCAGTGCCTAGGAGCGCGCATCGTCCCTTTCGGGTTTATATTCAAATATGTTCACGTATTTGAAAGAAAGGCTCCCAAAATCCCTTTAAAGACTAACTGGGGCTAGGATTTTATTACAAAATAATCCACAGAACTTCAGTGGAGCCACCCACGTATGTGTGCGTCTGTGCTGTTACCTTTTTGCTACGAACTGAAAGTCTGTCAGCCAAGAACACTTACGTGAAGAAAGGGAGTAGGATCTGTGAGCAGGAGATGAACTAGGACTTTGGCAAAGTCATTGTTTCACTGGTTTCTTTCCACAGGGGTTGATACTATGGCTAGTTATGAAGAAGTTTTGCATTTGATACGCTACAGAAACTGGCACACCGTTTCCCTCTTCGACAGGAAGTTCAAATTAGTCTGTTCTGAGCTTAATGGGCGCTACGTCAGCAATGAGTTTAAAGTGGAGGTATGTGAACTAACCTGATCGCTCTGAGAGGTTCTAGAGCGTGGGTGGCTGGAGGATGGAAGTTGTTGCCTCAACTGGTAGATAACCAGTCCATTATTGATTGAGATTTGTGGCCTGTAAGTAAATATTAGTCAACGTGTGCATTCCAGGCTCCCATGTTGCAAAATAGAAACTCTTCTGTATTAAGAAATGTGATTTTATTTCCTGAAGAAATTCTGTGAGCTTGAGTTGGGAACTCACCAAACTGTTGAACTGCAAGTGCTTCCCTTGTTCTGAGTAAACGTGCTCTTCCTGTGGCGCTGGTCAGGTACCCCGTGGCTAGGGTTCCACCACAGCAGGGTATGTTTAGCTCTGCTGTTTTAGCAAGGAAACATGAAATATACTGTGGAAATTATAAGCTGGCACTTGTACCGAAGAGCCAGCTGTGGTAAGTGTGGGTTGAACTAAAGAAGAGGGTTTTTCTTAATTCCGACTATAATACGGGTTTTTTTCTTTGCTGTTAGCTGAAGATATGCGGAGAGGAAGAGAGGATGAGAATGAAGAAGATGTGATTAATGTCTCATATAAATTCACGTGTACTGTTGTTTCAGGGTTAAAATGGTTGGCTACCAAGTTTGATAATAAACTGGCTTTATCTGTTTTCTTCTGCAACTGGTGTTGGTACTCAAACCTGCCAGACTAACTGAGCCAGACCGGAGTGCTGTGCAACTGAGGGGCTTGTGACAGGACATTGTGACAGACAAGGAGCTGCTGATGGGGATGATTGTCCCTGAGACAAAGCATTGCTGTGCTGAAGGAGAATGGGATGTCTGCTCTGGGAAATGGATACTTTTTTTTCCCCCTCTTTCTTCAGAAGTAAACTGTTGCACTCGTGGAGCTGACCATTTCCTCTTTGTTGCCAGGTGAACGTTATCCACACAGCTAACCCAGTTGAACATGCTAATCACATAGCTGCACAGCCCCAGTTTGTCCATCCAGTGCATCACACCTTTGTTGATCTCTCTGGTCACAACTTGGCTAACCCTCATCCATTTTCAGGTAAGGATTCTCAGTCACTGCCGTTCAGCCGGTTCTTTCCAGGCTTAAAATGTCGCAGAGGCTTCTTGCTGCAGAGAGGTTTTTTCCCCCAAGTTCAAGCCGGTGTGCTGGTCCGACACTCAAAGCCGCGGCTCGGTCCTGTTGTGCTGTTGCCCAGGCAGGGGGAAGTGGATTACTAGGGATCTAGGAAATCCCTTTTCCTGCCAGCAGGAGCTTTCTGTCGGTGTGTGTACACTGGAAAACGGGACTGTAAGATGCAGATAAAGGGCTGTGAGAACGGGGATGGTACTTCTGCTGAATGGCATGAGGAAAGAACTGCAGCGTTGTTCCCTCGATGAGCCGTGGCATCTGTCCTTTCTGTTTTAATTAGATTACTTTGGCACGGGTGTAGGATGCGAGAGGAGGGTGTGTGTGGTGGAATCTGCTTCCCATGTGTTGTCAGTCCTTCAGGTTGAAGTAACTATACTTAAGGAACTGAGATTTGGTTCTTCCTCTCCAACTGACTTTTTAACTGGCCTTGGACGTGCTGTCCCTGTGTAGCTCTATGGGATAACTGCATAACGCCCTTTCCCTCTTGCAGGTGATGGCAACAGGGAACTAGTCATGAGCGTTGTCTAAGAGTTACCGAACAGTCTCCTGTAAGAAACTCCTCCTGTCTCTCGTTGCAGTTGTTCCAAGTACAGCCACCGTTGTGATTGTAGTTTGTGTCAGTTTCCTGGTTTTCATGATCATTCTGGGAGTGTTCCGAATCCGAGCTGCACATCAGAGAACCATGCGTGACCAGGACACTGGAAAGGAAAATGAGATGGACTGGGATGACTCGGCTTTGACCATCACTGTGAACCCCATGGAGGTAAAGCTGGTGTCCAGCACTTAACAGAAAAATGCCCTTTCCAGCTGTAATGGTACGATTGTACATGGACAGAGTAGAGCAGAACCTACCCCCGAACACAGAGTCGAGGCATTAACTGTGAAATGTTAACAAAGGCACCGGTGACAAATGCCAAGAGCGG
>NW_010418407.1:27934-29811 GCF_000710305.1 Buceros rhinoceros silvestris | reverse complement strand
CGAAAGGCCAAGGTGGGTTGTGTCTGGGGTCTTGAATGGGTTACAGCCTCATGATGTGTGATTGGATTTCACAGGTCAGCACTGGACGTCAGTGTGTGTTATGCCGCACGCTACCGTGCCCATGGCCTGCTCTTTTCCAAAGTTGCAAGAATTTATTGCGAGAACATCAGTGTTTGTGATGTTTCCTTCTCCTCTGGCTGACATCCGAATTTTTAGAAAATCGGGAAGAAGAAAGATGTGCCAACTTAATGCTCTTCACGTGACCCTGCTGAAAGAGCCTTTTCCAGTAGAATTCGGAGTACTGGATCACGCTGCAGAATTAGTTGGTTTCGAGTGGCAGGTTTGATAGCGATGTTACGCAGCTCTTTTGAAGAGCACTGCTTTCTTTTTCATTTCCGGTTGCCTAATTACTGCTGAACTTGTAAAAGCAGCGGGGAATCAATAGCTCTTTCTCAGTATAGTGCCTCGTGCCTGAATTCAAAAGAATGAAAATACTTTCTTGGCCAGGACGGTATCAACAGCTGCTTTCTGTCTTAACAGACTTACGAGGATCAACACAGCAGTGAAGAGGAAGAGGAGGAAGAGGAAGAAGAAAGTGAAGATGGAGAAGAAGATGACATCACTAGTGCAGAGTCTGAGAGCAGTGAGGAGGAAGAGGGAGAGCAGGAGGAGGACCAACAGAATGTCAATAGACAGCAACAGCTGGAATGGGATGACTCGACCCTCAGTTATTGATTCTGGCTGTTCCCTTTGTCTGGTTTCTGCTCTAGAAGACTCCACCGTCACACACGCCATCGCTGCCGAGGATTCGTGGTGTCTTAAAAAAAAAATCATTCTGGCCAGTAGGTTCCACCCCCACACCCCAGTGTCTGTGTTGTCAGCTAGTTCCTGGTGCTGTTCCTAGAGCTGTAGTTAGCACCTCCTTTCCTTCAGCCATGCCTCCGTGACTGGATTTTTTTTACGCTATGTGAGGAACCACCTTGCACTTTTGTCTTCATGTCATCTCAGCTAAGTGACTCTACAGATCTGTAGCCATTGCACATGAGTTTCTGAACTGTCTTTTTTTGCTCAGTGAAACAAACTTGGCTTTGTTCCTTTTTCTCTTTCTAAAAGACGCAAAGATTGCTTGTTGACAAAGGGTGAAGCTGCTCATTTCAGCCTGTTAATTTCGTTTTTTTCCCCAAATAGTGCATGTGTAAAGTGGCAGAATGAGGTTAATACGTAGAAGATTAACAGACTTTTTAATATTTTGTAAATATATTGGAATTATGTAATTATGTCATTTGTGGTAGTGAAAACAGGGATCGGGGTTTAAAACATGCTAAAGTAGAAAATCCTGCAGCATGAAATCTTTCAAGTCTCATACTACTGCAGCAGGAGCACGGGCAAGGTTCTCTAGCGTAGCTGTCTCAGTGTCATGGGCCTGGACTGCCATGGGCGCTCATGCCCCGCTCTGCTTATTGCAATCTTTCTTTTCTTTTCTTTAATCTCCGTTATTTTTGCAGAGGGAACAGAAAAGGTGGTGAGGATTTGTGAAGGCTTTAGGAACCTCTGCAGAAGTTCAGCTGCCCTGTGCAATACAGTTTTCTTTTTTTTTTTTTTTTCCCCCTCCAATGAAGTCTTGGCATGTGAGTTATCGGGAGAAAACACCACGTGGGTGGTGGGCAGGCGCGTGGGCTGTCGCCACAGCTGCTGGCAAGGGCAGAGGCCGCCTGTAGCACCACCATGATCTGTCCGTACTGCTGCCAGGGTAGTGATGGTTTCCTGGGGGCTGAAGCTGGAAGGCCTGAGCGCCGGGTACGGTGCACCGGGGCTGCCAGGCTACAGAGAGCGATTTGGGGGTTGGTGTGTGGGGTTTTTTTTTTTTTATTGGCTGG
>NW_010418407.1:25136-27857 GCF_000710305.1 Buceros rhinoceros silvestris | reverse complement strand
GGTTGTGGTGTGGGGTTTTTTTTTTTTTATTGGCTGTTCAGTTTTTCTGATGGGGTGGTGGGAGGGTTTGGGGCGTAGCCGATACCACTTGTTACACACACTCCTGCTCATTCCTGTAGCTCTTGTACAGTAACTTGGACTCTTGGTGTATTAAGCCTTTGTTTACACTTAGCAATTGTATTTTCCTGCTGGTGAGGAACTAAAGCATAACTTACCCAGAAACCCTTGGGAACCATGCTAATAGTATGCTAAGTCAAGATGATTTTGGTTGTTTTCTGATCAAAGTTGTAACTTATAAAGGACTTTTCTAAAGACGTAGCTGAAAGGTACGACAAGTAAGTCATGACCCCAGGGTGGAGAGCGCTGTTTTTTTTGTAAGGCAGGTCTCGTTTGTTTAACTTCATTTGGTCTTGCGCAGAGCCTGGAATAATGACTACCTGCTTACTTGGGTTTTTTACGTTTGGAGGCGGATTAAACAGAGTAACTTGTTTTGCTTGTAACAGGAGACTAGGACTGCGGTCGTCCCTCGGCACGGTAAGCCACGTTCCGTTTTTGCTCTTGTACGTAGTCGGCCTTTGCTCCGGGTGCGCAGAGCGCAGGGCTCCAGCAGGCTGCTCAGGGGCTGGCAGCGCCCGGCAGGGACCTGTGGTGCTGGGCGAGCGTGAGGGGGGAGCAGGCACAAAGGGTCGTAATTCAGAGGGGTGAAAGAGAAGGATTGATTCGCGTCTCTCTGTTTTGATACTCGGAGCAGACCCACTCTCCCCCGGTGACGCGTGTGAGGGGGTGACCTGGGGTGAGGCGTGGCTGCGGAGTGCCTTTTACAGTAGTCGATGGAGCTGGAAGCAGGGAAGAGAACCCACACCACTCGCTTACTGTTTTGGGGGTTGTTTTTTTATGTAAAATTTTAGATTTCTAAAATGGGAAAATGGTTTTGACTACTTAACGTGGTAATATAACTGCTAGTTTTAAGTAAACTGGGAAACTTTTAACTTATGTCTGACAGTTGTCCTGTGTTAATGTGTAGAAGACTTATCCTTCCATATACTGTTGCTGTAGCTGCTGTATTTTAGACCAAAACTGATCACGACTTGATGGTAATACTGAAAGGTTGTAAATGTCCTGACGCAGTTTGTAGCCGCTGTGGGTATAACTTTTCAGATGTGTATATTGGTAACAGGTCAGTTTGGAAAGTCTATAAGCTACAATAAATTTCTGGTTCTAAAGGGTGTTTGCATTTATTTCTTGATGAGCGGAACAGAGTTTAATCAAGTCGTATTAACTGTGTGTTCATTTACCTCTGCTGGTGGCCACAGAAGAGTTCTGTTTTCTCTTCACTGATCTCAAGAGTAGAAATACTTCAGCAGCATCTGTGTACAATTTATCAGTGATTTTTTATTATTTTTTACTTACAAAACATGTACCTAAAGCAACTGAAAAGTTAAACATGTAAACATTCTCTTCTTACAGAACCACAGGTTGGCTTAAAAAAATACTTCTTTTTTCAAAGGCAACAGAATAAGCACAATCTGGTTTGTACAGAGTTAAAAAAAATAATCACAGAACCATCTCTAAATAAATAGTCCTAGAAAGGGGTTTCATTTTGCGCCTATTTATAAAATCAGAATAGTGAAATGTAATACTTGTGAAAGTGGTTTAAGTTTCCATCTTCAGTACAATTCAACTTGCTGAAAACGATCAGTCGGGTGAGCTGCTGCTCCGTCGGGGGCGCTGCAGCCAGCAGAGGGTCCCTCAAGCTGCAGTTCCAGTGGCGAACGAGGAAGACGGGCCGGCTGCTGCCTCACTGACATCTTCACTATGTAGGTAAGTCAAGTTTCTAGACTAGACTACGCAGCCTCTGTCCAACTGCGAGAGCCCTTTGGCACTGCTCAGTTCCTGTAGTTTACGCTGACACAACTTTGGTTTATTGCACTTCTAAAACTGAAGGACAGGACAGGAGCCACTGCTGCGTTGTGCTTCTGTAAGGTGGTATTAGGGCCTGGGTTTCCTGGAAACAGCCAGTGCTGGAGTCTGCAAGCCGGGCACTGAGAGGGAGGGAGGACCCGCCGGGTACGGGGGCTGGGCCGCCGGATTGCAGCAGGAGCTGGGGCTGCCGGTTTGCGGCAGTGGAAGAGAAGTGCTTGGACACTTGGAGTTGTATGATGTTTCTTCCCTTCCACAAGAATGTACAAACTGTGGAGCAGGCTTGGTGGTTTCAGGGGGCCTGATCTTTTTGCATACTTTTAGCTGTGTAAATTAGTTTAGGAAGGAAGGAAGTAGCAGTATGTATCTAGTCTCTACAGTGGAGCAAAGGTGCCTGGGCACAGGGCCCTCTGCAAGCAGTGACAGCCAGCAGCCTCAGAGCCTGGGGAGCTTCAGGCTCTAGAATCTGGAACAGGAAAGGAAAATTATCCCTAATATTCAAAACAGCTTTAAAAATGTCTCAGTGTTTCCTCTCTCTCATACAACCTGTTGACCAGTTCAGGTTCCTAATACTGTACCTGTACCTGCAAATACAGATTCACTGGTTTAAAGATTTTATCTGAAGCCTGAGACCACTCTGCTGTTCAGTTCCAGAAAACCGTGAGTAATACTCTAGACTGAGGAGAACCGCAGCAGTGGGAGTGTTCTATAGCACCGAGGGCAGTACTCGGAGACTGCGGGAGGTTTCCAGCAGGCTGACCTCTGGAAGCCGCAGAGGCCGTCTTTTGGCGGCTGCGGCAG
>NW_010418407.1:5224-25119 GCF_000710305.1 Buceros rhinoceros silvestris | reverse complement strand
TCGGAGCCGGCGGGAGGTTTCCAGCAGGCTGACCTCGGAAAGCCGCAGCGGCCGTTCTTGAGCGCTGGCTCCAGTTGTGCAGAACCTGGCAGGGTGGAAGGAAGCACCCCAGGGAGCTGCTGAAGGAGCAGGTACTAATGACCCGCTGCCTGCCTGCTGCGTCACGTGAGGCTCGGAGGCAGCAGTGGCTCCTGCGTGTCTGTCCCTGCGCAACAGCAGCGCTCAGACCTGCTCACCAGCTGAGGACAGTAGAGACAAAAACACGACACGAGCAGAAATACACGATTGATGACAGCACCTTGTGGGAGATGGGACAGATCCTGCCTGGGGAGGAGGCAGAGGCTGCAGAGAGGCGGGGTGAGGCGGTTTGTCCCGACTGAGGTACCAGCACAGATGACCGCAGTTTGCTCTCTGGCGGGACCCCCGTACAGACACACCAGCCCCAGCAACAGACAGAGGCACGTGCCATGGTTGAAAGGAGGAACTGAGGGAAGGAACGGGGACAAATTCGTAAAAAGAGCTGAGATGCAACTTGCTGTAAGTGTTTCAGTGTTAAACCCTCTAACCTTACACGTACCATCTGCCCCGGCTGACAGTGCTGTATCCCCGGGACGCTGCAGGCACAGCACATGTTACAGGGAAGCCAGGCGCTGAACCACCTGCACGTACCCCAGTGCGGTACATGGAGCAACCCACGGTCCGTGCCAGCTCTGAACACCCCATTGTACTGGTTTCGGGCTCAAAACCAGAAGAAACGCAGGAAGTGCTGGAGGCTGAACTGAAGTCTGACTTAAGAAAGCAAACAAAAATTCCTAACCCACAGGCCAATCCACGCCTGTTCTTGTGGCATCAGGCTTTTGACAGCAGTAGCTGGGTTCCAGTTCAGTTTCTGAACACTTTGATCTCTGTAGCAGAAAGTAATGCGACAGCAGGGATGTTCTTACCCTGTCACAGTGCAGAGTGAAACAACTGGCCCAAACTCCGCTTCGGGGTGATTTAAGCTGGCCTACCTTGGCGTACACTGACCAGGGCGCAGGAGCAGCGCTCACGCAGTGACGTTAATGCCCCTGAGCTGTAATGGTGGGGACCTAGAAGATGGGCTATGGCATAAGCGCTCCAGGGACAGTGGGTTCTCAGTGTTCAGCTGACTTTTCGAGAACATAAAAATACACACTTGAGCACACTGGAAGGATGTTACAACTGCCTGAACTCTTCCATTAGAAGATGTATTTGAAGCTTTACAAGTTCTCAAGGGTACAGTACATCTACCTACCTCTCACTGTACGCAGTCACTTTATTGCCTCGCATCTCTCCCTTGTCCCCCAAAGCTCTACAGAGGACACAATTATGTGGCTGATGACAGTCCAACGATTTTTTTCAGTCATGTCGGATCGCTGCAAGCGCAGGTGGGACATCCTCAACATGACAACATTCATCAGTCTTCAAAAACCTGTCTACAGTTCTGGACTGAGCGCAGGCAGGACATTCTCAGTGTAAGCGGCCAGCTGGTGTTGCTCTACTGCCTGTTATCTTTGGACACGTTGTGGGCCAGCCAGTTCACTTTGGTTTTCCAGCTCTCTCGCAGGGCTTCATTGAACTTTAGTCTGAAGTGCTTCAGTGCCTCCTCATCCGTTTTCCCAAGAGCGAGGGAATCCTGAAGGGAGGAGGCAGAAATCAGTGTGGCCTCACTGAAAGAGCAACTGAACAATTAACTGCTCAGCTAATAAGAGGTTTATGCACCAAGACGTCACTCCATTGAAAGGAGCACCGAGTAGCAAACGCGTAGCCATAGCTGGTTTTACTAGTTACTGTAGGTGCACGAGGTCTTTCATTCTGATAAGTACCTGCATCCTCCTCTTAGGTTGGGCGCAGGGCAACAGGAGGTGCTGCTGTGCTCCTGTACAAAGGTACTGCCTTTCAGTTGCCCAGGAGTAGGTGGCTGTAATGTCAGCTGGGAACAGGGAAGGATACACGACCAAAGAGCTCTGCCTCCTTCCCTGCAAGCTGCTTCTACAAGGTACCTACTACCTCTGTGATGAAGACTCTGAGGTTAGTCCCTGAGCAGCAGCAGCCTCTGGCTTTCCCGCTGTCCTGCACAGCAAGGCTGGATGTCGACGCCGGAGTTTTGTAGCTCCTTTGCTCCTAAGAACAAGCCCTTCCCCCTGACTGAGCTACAGGACAGGTACTGGTTTGATCCATATCTGGGCTATGCTTCTCTTACCTTTAGATACTGAATGTCCTTAGAGCAGCTGAGTTCTGGCAGACCAGCAGCTTTCATCAGTGCAAACAAGTGCAGGAAGAGAAGACCGTGGCGCCTCAGAATCATGTAGGCCTTTTCACAGTAGCCCCTGAATCTGTTCAGAAAGGAAGACGAGGCAAATGAATGACAACTGCAAGCTGTCCCGTTGCACAAAGCAGGTCCAGGTATTCGTCTGAACCCCGCTGCCTGCAGCGATGACTGCCAAGCTCTTTCACCTGCTAGCAGGTAGATAATTCGTGTATTTTTCGTCTGTATAGAGAGCTATAGGCTACAGATCATCGATGGAAATAAATTCTGAAAATTCAAAGCTTAAAGAGCTGAAGTCATGTTTAGCTGCTAACACTTACTTACCTTTCAAACTTCTCATTGTTGTTGGTTTTTCCTTGCTGGATGACGTGCACGAAGTCATAGGTTAAGATGAAAGGAACTCGTTCTCTATTAATACCAAATTTAGTCTTGAAGTTCCCCAAAAAGTGACCAAAATCAATATGGAACAGCTGAAAACAAGAAAGAAAGACAAAAACTGTTTCCAGAAGGGTGTCTGTTTCAGCTGATCAGTGCTGCCTTCTCATCACAGTTACTGAGTTCAAAACTCCAGCCACAGGACTGGGGGAGGGAGAAAATGACCCCTCCCAGGGCCCTCCCTTGGGAAAAGAGGCAATATTTACTTGCCACGGTATTCTCCAGGGTAATTAGATGTTAGAGAGGACAGGAGAGGTACGGACCTCTTCAGTAGAAGGTACAGCTGACGCAGCTGCTGGGTTTTGTAAAGCCTTGGTGTGTCACTAGTAGAAACGGAGCTAAGCCGCGTGTGGAAAGCGGTGGACCGGGGCTGAAGCTGCCACCAGCTCAGGTAGGGGGGTTGGGGTTCAAACGCCAAGCACAGCGCAGTGGTTGTGCCACCAGTGCAGCGGTGGCAGGAGGATCCTGTGCAGAAGCTCTGTGAGCTGGACAGACACAGGGCTGGCTGCAGCGCGGGGCGGCAGCTCCCCCAGCTGGATACAGGGCTGAGCCGGCTCGGCTCTGCCCGGCGGTTCTGTGCTGGGGGGCAGAGGCACCCCTAGACATGGGCTGCTGCCAGCCCTGTGACGCAGTGGCGCTGTCACCCCCAGAGCAAGGCCCTGCTGCGCTCCCCTGACCGTGACTGCCTGCTGCAGGGGAATGCGATGGAGGGCAGGGGGATGCTGCACAGAAATAGTGCAGGCAGTCGCACACACGGGGCAGGAGTCTCTAAACAGCAGCTGCCCATTTCTTACTCTGAAATATTAACTATCGGACCAGCAGGGGCCTGACTTCGCGCCATCTCGTGCAGGGCTGTTCTAAGCTTTGTAGAACACTTCAACAAGATCAGAGCTTAGACCGCTGCTCCACCAAACGTTTCTGATGTAGTCCAGAACACGGCCTGTCAACAAAGGGATTTTCTTCTTCTGAGTTTTGCCCTTTCTCTTCCTAACAGCACTGAGCAGATAGAGCCTCTGGAAGCTATTCTTGTGGAACAGTGATGTAAAGGAATCGGTACAGGTAGCGATGCAGAATTTAAACCATGCTGAGCCCTTCCATGCATTTAAAAAAAGAAACACCCCAAAACAAAACCACAACCGACATTTTTTTTTCTAGGCAAGACTATAAATACATCAGCTGAGGTAAGGAGGTAACTGAGGATCTTACCTAGCAACTGCAAGTGATTTGTGACCCTGCTGAAGCCAAGAGTCTTCAGACTCGTAAGCACAGAGCTTCAGTTTGCATCTGCAGACAGGTTTAGGTCCCAGAGGTATGACTCGCTCCACTGTGATTTCGAAGCGGGTATGAACAGCGGAGCTGATGCGTGCAGAACCGCAATTCACATTCTAGAACTGTATTTACCCTCTTAACGACAGAAGCTATTGGGAATACGTGTCCAGTCTGCCTCGTGGTGGGGAGGTGAGGTTCCTCCCCTAGCAGCAGGAGGGCAGGGGATGTACCTGTCCGTTGCTAAGTGCATTCACACCCCTCTTCACCTCGCCAGCAGCAGGGAAGCCCCGTACCTGTCCCGTTTCCCGGATCATGATGTTATCGCTGTGCCGGTCACCTATCCCCAGCACGTATGTTGCCACGCAGTACCCAGCGCAGGAAAGAGTGAACTCCTCTATCGCTTGGTCTAATGCGTCACTAAAGAGGGGAGGAAATAGAGAGTTTGACTTTCGACAGCAGTACTTCACTGGGAAAGCTGGGTTTTATGGCTCCCCCACGCAAGGAATGGCATGTGTGAATTCCTGGAGCGCTCTCCACAGCACAGCAGAGACAACTGTCTGGAACTGGGGAGGTCTGGATAAGGTGGTGTCTACAATCTCAAGAATGGTTTAGTAACTCATTTCTAGATCTCCACAGATCCAAAAGATTACAAGGAGTCCCAGAACGAGTCCTGGTGGTGCCCTGCTGCCTCAGGTGGTGCTGATGTCTTGCTGCTGTTTCCGTACCCACGAAAACCCAGAGCCACACACAGCTTTTGGGCTGCCTTTTTCACCTCTCAGGCATTACTCATTCAGCCCTTTTTCCAGCTGCCCCCACCCTGACTGTCTGTCTCTGGAGAAAGTAATGGGACCAGTGGAAATACCACGGTTTGGATCCAGCCTGTGCCCAGTGCTACCTTAAGGTATCAAAAGTGCTTGGAGGCAGCAACCCCGATGCCTCCAGTTCTGCTCAAGACCCACCGAGGTGCCCACGATGCCTTCTGCTGTGCCAGGCAGGGAAGCAGCCAGAGATTCTGTGGGACAGCTTGGATCTACTCAGAACCGAAAGCAAAAAACGGAGCAAAGCAGAAGAATTGTCTCTCGCTGAAAGGAAGCAGTGAAGCAGCGCTCGCTCAGCGCGAGGTCAGCCCACTCACCCCGGGTTCTTGGACTTCAGCCAGTTCAGCAGCGCATCCTTGTTGAAGGCTGCGGTGGCCACCATGTTGCTCTTGTTCAGCTGGATGTTGGCAATGGTGTCTGAATGCATGACTACTTCTATCAGTCCCGTCTTGTCTCCTGTGGAGAGGCAGCCATAAGGGGTCATCCTGCAGAGATGAAAGAAACCCTTCCACTGAAATCTTGCCCAAAACTGGGTTGTGTTGACTTTCAAGCTTTCCCTTGTCTGCCATATCTACTCCTCAGCACCAAAAACCTGACTAGCTGCTCAGACAATACTAGACAGACCTGCTGGGGACAAAATAATCTTGCAGAAAACATGGCCTCACCACGCATGATTTATCACTGCCATAGAACAACTGTGTGCTCGTCACTCACCTCAGGTCCAGGCCCTCCTGCTTCCACAGGATGTCCATCAACTGGATCATCTGCAGAGTCAGCATGTCCTGGCGAAGATCTGTGCCATGTTACAGAGGAAAAATGGCTCGTAAGTACCTCCCCTGCTCCCGTGCTCTTCCTCAGCCCCTGAAGAAGGCTGCTAGAGGGGCCTGGGCCATGTTTGTCACTTGCTAGGTCTGGCTTAGGAAGAACATCGGCACAGAGCAACGGCTGCTGGTGCAGAAATGGTGTAAAACCACCATACTAGATACTTCCGCTCAGACAGGATTATGCTAAGGGAGGTCCACGCTGCTTCGCTTGGCCAAAGCTCCTCCCACAGCAGTCAGTCCAGCACTTGGAAAACATCTGTCTGGACACAACAGTGAGCAGCAGCCGCTCCAACCCTACGAAGCACGGACTGCTGTAGCTCTTTCAGACCTCACATCACGTGTCTTCTTACTGTGCAGCGGTATCCAGCTACTGCTGGGCTAAATATAGAGGACGGTTTACTAGATCTCCAGATTACTGTCAAAACCACATTGGATGGCTCTCATTTGCACAACATCTTAACGGTCCATATTTGGGGCCACTCACCACAATGAATATTTAAGACTGATGGCTGTAAAAACATCTTTAAAGACTTACCGTCTCCATTTTTAAAAATAATACCCACTCCGCCTCCACCCATCTCTTCATTATTAAACACAATCCATAACGGTTTCATTTTGGAGTCCATAAAGGTGCACTGATCCACACTAGAGGAAACAAAAATATTTCCCTCAGTTTCCATCTGTTAACAACAGTGGCCATCTAAGCTGCAAATTCAACAGCTTCTATGAATGCTAAGGGAGCGGTGACTTCCACGAGAGGAGGACCTCAGGGTCAGGAGGAGCCTGGCTCTACTGCTGAGCTAAGAGAAGCAGCTATCTTCCTTACCAAACTTCAGCGAGGATAATGTTGGGGTTCAGGGGGGACTGGAGGTGGGAAAGTGCTTCAAGATAGGTTTCCTGCTTCATGCACACATGCATCATCTCCTTGGTTTGAGGCTTGGTGGCCTTCTGAGAACTCACTTTAACTAAGTCATTCAGAGCTTTCATCTTGTTGAGTGCTTCCCCCTGAAAAAAGGCAGGGAGGGAACATGGTTAACAAATAGGGAATTCCTGGAGAAATTCCTGGGCACATCTCAGACACAACTCTGTGTTCACTTCTGAATTAGGTACATTGCTCCTTGACAGATAATAGAGAAGTTTCAGAGCGTGGGTATTCCCTCCAGAGAGCAGGATTCCCTCCACACAACCCAACTGGACAGCAGCTGTGATCAGCTCCTACTTAACGGAAACTTCACCTCATCCAGCAGCAGCAGTGGCCTCTGAACCTTTCAAACCATTCCAGACACAGTGCAGTCTGGGACAGCTGCTGGTGAGTAAGAGATGAGCAAAGACACATGTGAAGGGGAACTCCAGGCTCTTAATAGGGTATGCCAAAACCAATACAGCCGTTAGGCGGCTGGTTTTGTATTACTGATGACAGCGAGTAGGAAGAGCCGTCAGCTGAGACCCAGCTCCAAGCGAGAGGGACATCAGCCTTACGGCTAAAAGCAATTTTTACCTGTTTCATCAAAACTTTCATATGGTGGGTGCTGCCTCTGCAGTATGCTTCCAGGATCAGGCCAAACCTCAAGGCAACTGCAGGAACATGCATTTCTGACCTAGGGGAAGAAGGGAGGTTAAAGCAGTTCCGACTCACTGCAGCGGGTGACTAATTCTCTCACTGGTGCCAGCACAAGGAGGTGGGGAGAGGAGAATGCAAAATATCAGCTGCTGTTTAGATTCTATGAACTCGGGAAGGAAAAAAAAAAATTCCACCCACCCCAGAAGGTGATGTAGAAAAAACTCTGTTTGAAGCAATGAGAGATCTTTCTGGATGACTCCATCACTAACCCCTCCTTGGAGGACATGACTTGAGGAGGAAGGACAGTTCAGAGCCTACGGCTCACAACTGGCAGGTGGCCAGGGATGTCCAAAGGAAATGTCAACTCAGGCATATATATACACACACACACATATATATATGAAGTCTGAAACAAAACCTAATCCAAACACCCCCACACCAACGAAAGAAAAAATTACAAAGATAACGTGTCCTATTGCCTTAATCCTTGTTCAGTCTCCCAAAGTAAAAAGCAGCAGTTCCCGGGTTGTGGCAGTCACAGCAAGGAAATCCCACCAATGCCCTGACGAAAGACACTAGCTAAAGGACAGCCAACAGCCTTCAGACAAACACCCTGCCATCGACACAGACAGACATCGCTCGCTCTCTTCACAGAGCAATGAGGAAACCAGTAAACACTGGTTTCACTGGATGACTGAGGAAAAACCTACGTTTGCTCTTTACCTCAGATGCCAGAAGAGGAAGTGGCCGATCTTGCGGTTGGATAAGGCCCTGTCCAGCAGGAACTTGGTTAATTCACAGTCTAAGTAGGATTCGTACTTCAGCACCTGGACAAGCTGTAGCAGGTATTGGAACAATTCATGATCTCTGTGGAGAGAAAGGAAAAATGAGCGACACCCTCATCTGTACTGCAACAAGCGTACTTGCAGGAACGGTGGAGATGAGACTGTCAGCCTTGTTCACAGTCCCCCTCAGCAGCCCCAAACAGAAATAGAAAGGGGCTCTGCCTATCCCTCGTGGATAACACTTACGTCAGCTTCTTTAACGAGTTGATAGCGAAGGAACCAACGTAACGGTCAGGAAAGCTAAAATCCAGCAGCTCCAAGGCATTCAGGACAGGCAGCTCTGGCCAGGTCTGAAGCAGGGAAATCATCTATAACAGAGGAAAAAAGGGAAAGAAAAGGAACAAGTTTTTCATGGCAGTGGATATACATCTAGAATTTTACTGATGGATGAGCAGCTCCTCTGTAGGGGGGGTCACTACAGAGAGATGCCTCAGAGCAAGTTTGCAGACACCAGGTCAAAGAAAGTCAGTCCAAACTTCCCAGCAAGGCTGACAGACGAGCCGTCCAAGTGCGCAGCAGGGTTACGTTTGCTGTACCACAATCAGCAGAACAGGCTCTTTCGGAAAAGCACTGTTCTGCTGCATAACACTGCAGACTAGAAAGGGATCCTGCGGTCCTGTCAAAGCTCTTGAAGTAAGGAGGGATGAGCAGCACAGACACCAACCCTAACTGACATTCTCAGCTAAAGAGATTCACTGACCCCCTGAGGTAGCTTGTGGTGGTATCCCACTATCAGTTAGGAATATCCAATCCAATCCAGAACCTATTTCCACCACAAATTAAACAGATTTTTTCTTCCTCCAGTTGCTACATGGAATAAACAAGACCTCGTGGGTCAGTCCTGAGCCTGGGACAGCACACTGAGCCAAACCTCAGCTCAGCTGGGTACCACTCAGCGTGTATTTGCAGTGACTGGATGAGAAGAGAAAATCTTCCCCAGCCTCTGTGATTCCAGGGCCACCACGAAACATCCCCTGCTAAGCCGGCCTCCCAAACACAGCACAGGGATGTGGATGCTGAAAGAGGGATCAAAAAGGGAGCCCTGGCTGCCAACCCCAGCATCCTCACCTGGGCCACATCTTCATGCTTGTTCCATTTGGTGATGATAAGCAGCTTTGCCAAAGCTTGTGGGTACAGGTCACGGATATCGTATCTCATCTTCCACACCAGGTCCTTCTCGTGCTCATATAGTTCTGTGTGGCTCCTCCGCTCCAGGATCTCCTTCAGTTGCAGCTTCTGCCCATGGGAATCACAGGAAAGAGCATACACAGGGCTCAGTCTCAACCCAGAGAAACCCTGTAGGACTGGGACATGACCCAGTTTGGCAGAAAAAAAAGCTGGTTGGGGGGCAAGGTGGAAATATATAACTTGATCTGTGAAACCAGGCTTGCACACAGCTGAAAAGCCAGAAGACTTACCTCCTCGGGATCTTCTGGTGCAGCACGGGGTTGTTCTCCATTCCTCCCCAACTCCAGCAGCTGAGACACAAATAAAGAGTGTGAGAAAGGCTCCTCAATGCCTCTGTACTTACAGCTCACCAGCACTTCAGGCCTTTATGCTGCATTAGAGATCAGTCACCTGCCCCCTCTGAAGAAGGGAATCACAACGCGCGCAGCCCAAGCGTCAGTGAAGTACTCAGCAGGACCCCCCTGCAGAGGTGCACCCTCCCAGCCACAGAGCCCCTGCCCCGGCAGCAGCAAACAGGAATGAAGGGGTGAGTCCTTCCCTGCCCCCCAGGGCACATCCACACAGTCCGTGAACAGGGGCTCCAGACTAACAGGAGCCGTTCCAGGCTTTAGAACCAGTGTGTGTGCGTTTGCCAAGCAGACAGCTCTGCCCAAGTCACCTTGGACACTAGCACAACCCCTTAAAGCTTCTGGGGAAGCATCATGGGGAGCATGCGTGCACGTCCCCGGCAGAGCAGATCTCCTCTCATTCCTGTAACAGGCACATTTCTTCTTCCGCTTTAAGCGTCTGACCAGTTGCAGTGACAGATGGAAAATCCCCACACCCCATGGTGTGTTATCACTCTGCGCTGAAAGGGAGGGAGCGGTCTACTTTCACTCATTTCCCCTTTTATTCCTCTTCCTTCCTACAGAGCCCAACGCTGCAGTTTAAAGGTGGCTCAGTTAAACCTGTTTTTTAAACAAATGCTCACCTATGAGAGCAGCTTTACCTCAGTAATTCACAGCTGGGAAAATTATTCACTTGAAGGTCCATTAGTTAAGAGAAAAACTCAAATTTTCAATCAACAATATGTATTAACTAGATTTGCTTGAACCCAGGGCAGCTGACAGTGACACTGTATGCTCCTGCACCAGCAAAGGCAGGGAATTTCTGTCCCTTCCGGAAGCAGTGTCCATGTCCCCACCTGCTCGAACGACGGGTAATACACGGGGTGCGAGGCAACGCTGGGGAAGCAGATGACCAAGGCTGCTGCACTTTCTGTGTTGGGGTTGCACTGTACTGTGCCCATGGGGTTCAGAAGTTCCCCTTTCTCATCTGAAAAGCAAAGTACATAAACCCATGAACCCAAATCTTCTGAGCACAGGCTGCTTCCAGCTCTGTCTGGACATTGCCAGGCCCTGAGCAGCTCACTTCATCTTCCTGACCTCTCACAAGCACAGTATACATGACAGCATCAACCTCTCACGTCATACTTGCAATGCCAAGCAAAACAAGGCCTTCATCCTCCAGGGCTCTAGATGCCATCACAATATAGAGCAGTGATCGTACTACGGCTCCTCCTCAACTACGGGACAGCAGTACAGGATGCAGGGGTCTCCCGTCCTGGTGAGGGAGGCCGAAGACACAAAACAACACAGTAGCTCTATGTCCTGACATACCTGGAAAGGAGGACCACATGTGCAAGCAGCACTCCCCTGTCTTCAGCTGGTCCTTATAGTCAAAGAGCATGACATTCACCCAGGCAATGGGGCAGTCCTGCAAAGCCAGGGAAGAAACTCACCCGGGTGTTATAACAGTGAAAGCCGGATGAAGAGAACAACTCACAAGAAATATCTCCGTGCAAACCAAAGCCCCCACAAAAGCCAGGAATCAGAAGTTACACGATCTTGGTCTTTTCCAAGCCTATGCAGAATGCCACGGGCAGGTGACCTCCCATTCAAGAGAATGCTGCCAGCCCTTCCCCAAAGACCTGCTGCAAGCACACCACCCCAGGCAGCCAGGCCGTGCACCGGGCTGTTAAATTCTCCTAAAATCAGAGTACAAAATGGCACCAAACACAGGTATTCGCCTGGGGTCTTTTGTTCAGTGCTGACTGGCACCAAACGCTCTCCACAAATGAGTCTTAAACTTTGTCGCCCAGTATTTCACATAGCTGAAAAGCTGGAGGAGAACCTTAATTTAGCATGACTTCAGAAAACTAGGCTCTGTATCTGATAATGGGATGAAGAGGCTTGGCTCCTTTGCACGATAATAAATGCTATCTATAGAAACCAAACTTCATGCTGCCAATCCCCCCCACACCCCCCAAAATAAAACCCAGACTCAGTCTGGAGGTGGGAGGCTCCAGCAAGTGACGTGACTGGGACACAGCCAAGAAAGGGAAGTCATCTGCCTGCTCTAACCCAGCACCCCACCAGGAGAGCAGACAGACATATTCCATGAGTGACCTAAGACTTCCTGCAGTCAGGGTCCCCAAATGGAACAGTTTACTTCATACAACGGTTTCAGCAACACCAGCGTCTCACTCGGCTGCTCAGAAAACACCGTGGCTTAAGCACTCGCTAGCACAGAAACTGGCCTGCAAAGAGGCTGCGAGGGAAAACTCTCACGAGATGCACCCACAAACAGTGTGGTATTTAAAAGTCACCACAGTGAGACATCTTGTTCCACCGAGACATTCTAGAGAATGTATTGGGCTTACCCCAAAGGTACCGACGGACTTGGTGGAGGTAGCAAGGTCAGCATTTCCCTCTAATGTTACAAAATTAATGACTTCCGAGCGGCCTCTCGCAAACCTTGCAGTGGATTTGGTTACACTAAGCATCTTCAGTAAAATCCCATTTGAGACATCGGCTTCACAGGGATCAGAGAGAGAAGCCAAACAAAGCACCACCACCAGCAATAACCTTTTCTAACAGAGCAAACGACATCAAACCACAGCGCAGAGCCTGCCAAAACGCAAGGCAAGATTTCTGGCGGATAAGGTCCAGTAAAGCAACGATTCAGCATTGTCAGAACAGAAATATCTCCGGCATGACTTAGAGAAACACTGAAAGGCAACCCTCTGGGTGACATTAATGCTCTGACTCACCCCAGTGAGTCTGCAAGCGAGCCTGTTTCTGCGGTAGTAAATTTAGTCCCACCTATCTGCTCTGGGCAGTCTGCGCAGGCAAACAACACGCGTGTAACTAACCTCCGAGTACTGCAAGCAAAAAGACCATTAATCAAAACCAAAAATGAGGGTGCAATGACTGTAACCAATCATTTTGAATGAGATCCGGGCACCTCACTCAGAGCTGCAGATGACCATGTGCAAAAATCCATTTCTGCAGTGCTCAGCTCCAGCAAATATTGTGATTTTATATTCAGAGCCCTCCAGAACGCATCCACCTTTCCCCAGTGCCAGAACACACGTGAACAAGATCCTCTTAACCACTTAGCTAACCAGGCTGGTGGTGTTTTGTTGAGATAGCAAGATTTCTTTCCGACTGCTTCAAAACTGAAAATTGTTCCAATGTGACCACAAAAATGCAGCCCGTGGATGAATCAGATATTCTGTTCAGCAAAAGCCAGCAGGGGTTGGAGGTGTGCTGGTCTTAAGCAAAAAATTGTTCCAATGTGACCACAAAAATGCAGCCCGTGGATGAATCAGATATTCTGTTCAGCAAAAGCCAGCAGGGGTTGGAGGTGTGCTGGTCTTAAGCAAAAAAAAAAAAAAAAACAAACCAAAAAAACCAAGAAAAAGGTTGATCCTGGTCCTGGCCTCAAAATGGTTCCAGTCTGAAGTCTCCAGCCGAGAAACTGGTCCACACAAGCAGGACACAGGGGCTGCCTGTTGCTGCCCAGACGTCAGTGCACTGAGACCCTGAGAAGCCTATTGATGCCAACACAACAAAGCTCAGAGAAGCTCCCAGCAGAGAAAAGGAGCCGGCAGCACCAAGACTGAAATCTGTGATCACATTCCTCAGTCCCTCATTTCTCTGCGCTCTAGTTAAGACAGCACAGCTAATCCTCTCTTTAAAGCAGGTAACAGTAGTTTTGTGACTGCAGAAACAATAATTTGCAGAGGAACAAATGCATTCGTTGCTCAAAGAAAACTCTTTGCATGCAAAGAGCTAGAGGCATCACGCTGAAGTTACAACACCGCGAAAGCAGAAGTTCAGTTACGGGCTGCACTTAGATCTGCTTCTAGTTACCGAATTATTAATGGGCTAGAAGTGAGGAAAGTGAGAACTACATCTCTGATTCAGAAGCTCAGAACAAGAGCTTCCAAGGTGATTTAACACTTTCTATCCTCAGTTTGCAGCATCTGAACAGTAACTTTGATGATTCTGCGCTTTCATTTTACCCCACCCAGAGCTTTGCTGTAACCAGTGTTTACATTCCTCATTTTCTTCCTCCTTCTTCGCTGTTAAGTTGCTCCAGGGAGGGCTTGCATGAAAGGCCTTACTAGAAAGAAGATGCAACGCAGAAGAGGTTTAACCTCAACTACAAAACAAGGAAGTTGCAGAACAGCAAAACAGAGACGCTAACACAAATGATTCCTCTCTATGTGCATTCAGGTGCCGGGTATGTTTCTTAACGGTCTTTCTGGACAAGAAATTATGTTTAAACAACCTCTCCTGAGGCAGCCACTCCTCAGTTTCCTGTTCAGGAAGTTACTGGCCATCGTTCAGTAAGCACTTTTATTAATAAACTCTCCTGAAAGCACAGGGCGTTCGGTTCGGAACGGTCTCCTGTGCCCTCCAGCACTGGCAGGCGCCCCTCAGCCCCACGCTGGCTTTACTTACAGCTTTCTTGGACTTCTTTTTGGTGGAGCGTGCCTTCTTCGCCTTCTCGATGACGGCATAGAGAGCGAAGCAGAGCCGCGCCATACGGGGAAGATCGCAGATGTTAATGTCAAAATCCAGCCTCTGCTTCCACACTGGCTCTGAGCACACATTCACTTCAGAGCTTGACACTGTCTTGCACAGCATCTCGTTGCCATGGAAGAGACCTGCTTGCACCACCAGCTGCGGGAAGGAGAAACACGGGAATACCGTGAATCCACAGGGACTTGACTTGTGTGCTGAAGAGGACTGAGAGCATCCACTCCCCTGAGCAGGATGCCCTACTCCTGTCTCTCTCCCAGTTCATTGGGACATTTCAGTTCGTTGATCGTCCTCTTTACTCAAACTTCAGCCAACCTTACCCCAACTTTACCTCTTGTTAGAGTACTGCTGGCTAGTCTGAACCAGCGGAGTGCTCCCTAGGAGAAGCTCCCGGCAAACGATGGGGCACAGGGCAGAAGCAGTAACTATTTCATTGCCTGTTTCTTATAAAGCCCCGCCCTGCAGAACAGCTGTATATGTGATATATTCTTGTCCTGTTTCCCTGCTTTCCCAAAGGGCAGCCATCCCCCTTCTCATTCACCTGCTCCCCCTTCAAGGCAAACACCTTGCAAATCCCGGGGCTTTGCTGCATCATGCTTTCTGACTTAGCTTTACCAGTCACCACCGCTCCCATCATTCTCTCTTCTCAGACCTGAATTTCCCCTCCTCCGCTTTTTGCGGGCTTCCCTGCCGCTCCGCACCACTGCCAAGCGGTGTTACCAGAGGGCAGCAGCTCTGTTTGCTGCTCAGAAGCTGCTGCAGGGGAGTGTTTCTAAGAACACACGCTGGGCTGCTGGCTAGCAAGTTCCCTTCCCCTTCCTGTTGTGCTGCAGTTCAGAAACTGCCCAAAGGCTGAATGAAGCATAACGGAGGATCACGTGAGATCGAGCTGTCAGCCCCTACACTCCTCACCGCACATCAAGACAGATGCGACTAGGAAAGCCAAAACACAAAACCAAAACCCCAAAGTGAGTCAGTGCCTACCTTCATCCTCTCATCCGCATTGACCTTGCTGCCTTGCACCAGCTCAATGTAGAAAGGCTGCTCCAAGGACCAGAGAGAACCATAGTTTGGCTAGAAAGAGAAGAGGATTCTGATCAGAAATAAATGCAAGTGCCAGTGCCAGACCTCATCTCTCATCACATGCTCTTTGCTCCAGCAGAAGAGCATTGCACTGCGCACAGCCTGTGACAACCAGGGAAGGTATGGAGGGCACTGGGAGGCTGACTGGAAATCCCCGTATCTTAGAACCTGTCCTGAGAGAGACAGGGAGAACCAGCCGCTGTTCCCAAACGAGACCAGCATCTCCGTCAACAGATGAGCTGAGGGTGACCCCACTGGGTCCCTGTCCCCTTTTACCTTCTTCTTAGGGAGCGGGGGAGGCTTGGCAGCAGCCTTGGGGGGGCTGGCAATACAGCTGCTTTGCTCATCTCTCATGGCAATGATAGTGGAGGAGTGCACCATGGTCAGGTGGGGCGTCAGGCCTCGGTGCAGGCAGCTGCGAATGTACTGCAAAGAGAGGACAGAAGCAGCACGGGTCAAACGCAGCCAGGCAGGCAAGAGTGGTCAAGCACATCAGAACCAGCTGAAGTGGAAACAGGGAAGGAGTACGGAAAGGACACAGCAACAAGCACAGTTCAGTTTTAACGTATCTCCTCTTGCTGCAACTCACTGGACTCACGTTGCCAGAACTGAGAGTATGAAGTGCCTTTTAGAGCTGGCATTTCATCAACTGGCTCGAATGGCTGCATTAAGGGAAAACACTGAGAAGGATTCAGCACTGCCCACAGCAGTTTGCCCTGCCAGGGGAACACAGGGTACAGGATCACTTCGCCAGCTTTCCGGAAGAGATGCCCCCGGCCCACCATGCAAACAGGACCATGGTCTATAAATGCATTGAACCAGCACTTGGTATGCAGGGACGGGCTTACATTGCTAACCCCCCAAACCGTAAGGATCTGTTGGGTCACCAGAGGTATCCCTTGCCCCACGTAGCATGTGGGTCCTGCCACTGGCATGTTGCACTCCTGAAACAGCATTTTCTCCTTGACAGAGGATAACAAATCTCAATCCACCCTCCCAGCAAGAAGAGGCCATATGGGAAGAGGCTTATTGATACAGCAAGACACAAGGCTCACCTGGAACTGGTACAGGGGGTAGTTCCCATAGAGGTATTCACATTTCCCATTCACCTGCAGGGTGTAGTCCTCTGGGTTCTCCAGTGTCTCGTGGCGGAAGACGGTAGCCTGCTTCTTAATAGCGTAGCTCATTAACGTGATGGGGAACTCCTTTGGGGAGATCTGGAAAGTGAAGCTCTCCTGCAATCCCAACAACACAGCACACAGTCAAACGCCAGCAAAGGCCTGAAACCGGCACAAGGAGCAGCAGTAGCTCAGCGGGTAGGTAACAACATTCCTGTTGCTGACAGTAAAGAGAAGGACAGGAAGGCAGAATTACCCCACACACACGTTAGCAGGTAAGTACAGATTTTTGCCAAACCAGGCAGCAGCGCAGCAGCAAGGCTGAAAATCCAGAACTTCAAGCCCAGTTCAAGCAGAATCACCACTTCATTTGGTTGCTAGTCATTAAAAATCTTGCCCCTGACATTCCACCAGCAAGACAAAAAGTCACCGTGCTGAAATCCACTGCTCTGGAAGGCCCTTCTCCCATGGAGTGGCTCCTGCTCCATGTCCAGGCACAACATGCAAAAATAACATTAACCAAGGGTAGCAGACAAGAACGGGGGCCCACGGGCAACACAGACTGACGCCGGCCAGCGGTGTATGCTGAGCACGAGCTGAGCAGACTCTTGGGCTTCAAAAAGAAAGGCACGTCTTGGATTCTTGTGCTCATCTTCTACCCAAAACCAAAAGGTTTTCCACCACATGTACCTGCAGCAACCTCAGCTACCAGCTAACCAGTACACCCAACGCGTGTCCAGAAGGGGAACAGCTCCCTTGGTTGGAGGCTCAGAGTCTCCCTCCCAACCATCTCCACAGGCAAAGGAATCTCGAGAATGAAGATGAACACCAAACACATGGAAGCACTGCCGACACACACATTATTCTGTCTCCAAACGCCCAAAGATTCCCAAACGGAAAGCGCAAACCAGCTAAACACTGTCACAGAAAAGTTTGTGCTTTACCCCGCCAGACTGAAACTTGATGTTGACAAAAATGTTCTTGGAGGGCGTGTGTAGAGAGCCAACCCCAAAGCCTTTGGCCGTGGGCTCCAGCTGCAAGGGGAAGTTGTACTCCATCCAAGCTGCCCAGCTGAGCTGCTGCCGCTTCGCTGCTCTCTCCTCACAGAACTGGCACATTTTGGTGCGGAAATCATTCACCTCTGGATCCTGCACAGAGTCAAACTCATGCAAACCTAAGTGGAGAGAAAGGCAAAATAAGCATCTGCATCCAATAGGAGAAACAAGCCTCTGATAACTGAGTGTCTGTGAAAAAAATCTTCCTAAACACATGCTCATGTTTGGCCCAAATGAGAAGAGTCAGCCAACCTACTAGCAATTGCTTATTTACTACGTACAATTGCACCAACTCAATTACTATAGCCCTCTGCCAGCAGGAAAGGTCACCCTTCTTGGGTCTGCACGCAGACTGCTCTCTTACAGACCCACCAGAGCCCAAACCTGCTGATTTCATCAGGATGATGATAAGCAGGACTCCATCTATTCCATGATGGAGCTATTCCATACCTAGCAAGCTGTCTGGGACGGAAGCACGTTTCACCCACAGCTAACAGCCTGACACACGTGTGGAGAGACCAGTGATGAGGGAACTGACCTTTTCCAATGAGCAAGCTGATTTGGGAGTTAATAACCTTCTTGACTCTATCTCCTTCTCGAGCCACGAGCCGCAGTACCGGTAGGAAGGGCTGGATGTCACAAAGCCGCCGTTGCTCGTCCTCCAGCTCTTGCTGTTCTGCTGTCTGATTGATGCAGGTGAAGACATAGGCCTCGGGGTCGCTGAGCATATGGTACAGCGGCTCATACTGCGCATGCTTCCACACCACCTGGGCCAGACCAACAGCAGGGTGAAACTACCACTGCACTGCCAGAACCTCGTCCCCCTCCTACTGCCACCCCACAACCTCTGCTGTCCTCAGAGACACCATTTAGCAAAGGCAATGCACAACCAAACCTCCTCATAGCACTCCTGGACCTGCAGTCCCAAGCTGCTTCTCACACAATCCACGAGCCCTACATGGCCGACTCAAATCTGCCCTTGCTCCACAATCACCCTAGTTCTCACCCCAGGGCTGGATAAGTCCCTAGAGAGTTCAGCCTGACACCACTGGCACCACCAGCAGCACCCTGTTGCTGGCAGTCTCAGTGGCTAGACGTGGGTTTAGTGGCTTGCTAAGGCTGTCACAGAGGAAGGGCTCTCACGGTGAGTCACAAGGAACTGTCCCAGACAAATACAGAAGAAACCAAACTTGCACTGAGTAAAGTCCCAACACTTTTTCCCAGACGCTCTTTAAGACCAGACTCCTCATTCCAGGAGACTGCAGGTAAGACTGTGCAATGAGGCTGTTACCTGCTTGATGGTGCCCAAGCTGGCACTGCAGGACACAGAGAGGTTTAAGTATATGCCTGTGGGCAGCAGAAAGTCCACCTGGATGTTTTGGTTTTCCCCCTTGGACCAGAATTCCGTAGGGCAGTAAATGCCTGGGGGCATCCTGCTCACTTCTTAGCTACCACCTGCAAGGAAAGGGAAAAAATGTCTGTGGCTGTTAACTACATAATATCTCCTTAGATCTGTGCTGGGCTCTGTATAAAGTTAGTGTGCAAGTGAATCTGAAGAAAGGCAGGTGAGCACATCCTCAGAGCTCTGGAAAATCAGCACCTTAGTCAAACTGCCAGTCTGGTGTCTTTAAGCCACAGAGGTGTTCTGGTTACCACATCTGCTTCTCTCTCAATACAACCCTTAACACCTACATCTGCATTTGACAAAGAAATTAAAGAATTATCTTCACTTGAGAACAAAAGGCACTTGTCCCAGTAGCTCATCTATGACCAAGCAGCCAAGAGAAAAGACGAGTCCCTACCCCGGCTTTGGAAGGCAATCCTCAAGCCACATGCTCCAAGCTCCACTTTGTTTTTCCAGAGCTCAGTTCCAGTCTGCAAGAGGGAAAAAGAACTGTTGCTGGTCCTGAATGCTCACTGCATTTTTATACACACAAACAAATACTCCTCCTCTGTACAAGCCCCTCTACAAGTACAGGAAAAATGAGATCTAAGCCTGAGGCAATCAAAATAGGTTTGTTAATTCCATCTGCATCCTTCAGTTTGGCAGGGCTCTGCAATTCATTTTCAGTACATCCAAAGAACACAAAGAAGAGAAAAAGAATCTGAACACTCTCAGGTACAAACTGCTGTTTTCAAAAACAGGGTAAGCACACACATGAACAGCAAAAACGAAAGACATTCACCAGAAGCCTGTTGCACGCTTTCTTTCTTAAAGACACATAATTCCAAAGTCAGAGAAACTCTCACGTTCCATCCATTCACCCACAAGCAAAATACTATAGCAGTATAAAACTCCGGCTTCCTCCACAGGTGACAGCCAGAGCGTGGTGACCCCTCGTGCAGGGAGAGTTTGAGACTGTTGGCATTAGCTCCTAGCAAGAGACAGATAAGTGGCTCTAATTCTCTTTCAAACTCCTCAGCTGAGAAACCAGTTTGCCTAAGTTCCCTCGCACTTACCCGAGTTTTTCCACCAGGTCAGCAGAGAAACATGCCAGCAGTACAGCCTGGAGGCTGCTCCACAGCCACGGCTTGTAGCTG
>NW_010418407.1:0-5136 GCF_000710305.1 Buceros rhinoceros silvestris | reverse complement strand
CGCCCCCCCAGCCACGGCTGGTAGCTGCTGTGGGGAAACCAAGGCTTCAGCCTCCTGCCAGGCTGACTCTTTGCTGGTTCTAAATGCAGCCCTGCATGTGCCCTGAGCAATTCTAACGCAGCACTTCCCTCAGCCCATCAAACAGTACACAATTTGCTCATTCACCACTTAAAATATGGCTTTGCAGCTGTCAGACAGCATACAAACTTAGGAGGAAACTGGACGACGTGCCGCTGAAGATTTGGGTGTCCCAAGTCATGAAGTCCTGCTGGCAGCTTCTCCTGAGCCAGCCCTATGCTTCAGCACCACAAGAAGCCCAGTGTCTTATCTGCCAGCGCCTGGGAACACACCACTTCCCCACAGCAGTGAGGTAAGGATTCCCAGAAATATGAGCTATGTTTTATCTGTCCTGCTTCCTCGGCACACATGCTGTATCGCACAGGGACCGGATACAGAGACCACAAAACCGCCCATGTGCCTTAAGAGGGAGAGAAGTCAAAGGGGGAGGAGGCAAGGCTTACAAGTTTGAATAAAGCAAAACAAGCTTGCCTCACCTTCTGCTCATTAACAACCACACCAGCAAGTCTGTAGAATATCTGCTACTCAGCCCTCCCCAATGGCATCAAAAGCGGCAAACTGCCAGCACGGTGCCGACCAGAAGACACACCAGTGGCTGAGCTGCTTCCTTCTGCTCAGGATTGCTGCCTGAAGCCACATCCCATCAGATACGAAGCACCTATCTAAGGTAGAGTTCTGAACTGGTCTACCAGGACCGGCAGCCTGAGGTTCAAGTGAATCAACAGACACTTGACAGAAATTAGTTTACTGCACTGCTTGCATCTCTCAAAGCTAGGGCAAGCGAGGGTGAGACAGAGATTTGTGTTTTAATGGGATGCAGACCCACAGAACCAGCCTCAAGCAGGTACACAGGCTACCAAAGACCCCTGCTTATCAACACCAGGCTGTAGCCACGCACCTTCTACCATAAGACACCTCCAGTCCTCACTCTTCCCAAACACCCCCAAACATCTTCTTGCTAGAATACTTACACATTCCCCCACCTACATCTTCCTATAATACTTCTTCCTCCCCCACTAGCCGCATCTCTCACAACCCTCAAATACTCATTTCAAGCGCAAGGCAGATAAACTGCTGCCTAAGAGGCAGAACAAACCACCAGACCACACAAAGCTCTTGGTCCACAGCTGGCACGTACACACACGCCATCCCAGAGAGATGCACCTCAAGACTGGCCAGCCAGCTGCTCCGGGTGGCCAAACAAGGCGTAACGACCTGCACTCCCTCGTGAGGGCCAAGTACACTGCTCTGAGAACTTGGTGTGGCCCCGAACTGGAGGTACACACACAACCTCTGAGGAAAGAGCAGGGCCTCAAACACCTCCTCATTCATCCGCGGCAGCAGTTTTCCTCTGGGCCTGCTTGTACACATGCAATTCATTATTCTGCAGGAAAGCTACAGACTGCTTCACCCTCCTTCAGGTTTCCCCTTGCAGTAATTAGTGGGAAGGTAATAAATGCCAAAAAGGAGAGATGGCCAAAGCAGAGCTGATACACACAGGGGACTAGTCCATGAACGAGCCTGTCAGGACAGAACAGAAACCCCCAGTGTTACTGGATGCCGTATAACAAGGACAGGCACAACATCAGTAACAGGAGGTGGAGTATGTTTGGAGTTCACACACCCTGAGGAACACAGAGCTGCACGTAAAGGCAGATTTATGCAGAGTGTAACAGCCACATTTGAAACTACCCAGTTAGTATTTAACAAACCAGCAGTCAACATAAAACACACTAACACCAATCTCCTCTTATAAAGTCTATCAACCACAGCTCTGGTGTTTACAACATAAAACTGCTATTGAGAAGGGAAGAAAAAAAAAAAGGAAAAAAAGCAGCAAGCCAGCAAGATCACACAGGGAGCAGCGTTCCACCAGCCTCTGAGAGGCTTCAGCGTTAGGCAGACACGGAAGCTCTAACGCCCACAAACAGATTACAAAATTACTAAACCCCAGGACTACAAAAATACCTTTCAAGTTTATAAGAAATGAGTGGTGCAGAGCTCACAGGTGATGGGTGCTGCGTGGGAGAGGCAGGAAGCCACTTTTGTTGCAGGCATCAACTGATCTGGGGGAGGAGACCACGGGAATTTTTATGTACACACGTGCTTGACATGTCTTCACCACACAATCAATACACTTGGCAGATCAGAACCAGCCCTAAGCTTCCACAGGCGCAGACCCAGTTCAGTGAGTGCTCTCAGAGCGTCTGCAGCTTGGGCTTGCTTTTTGGGTGGGGGCCACGGGGTAAAACAGGTCTGCTGTACACTGCAGGCAAGTCATCTGAGCACTGACAGACTGTAAAACCAACCCGCAAATGTCCCTCCAGGAACACCCAGGAAAAACACCCAGAGCAGCTAAGCATGCCAAGCTGTACCTGTAGCGGCAGTCTTGTGGGGGACTGTGCCCTTGTGGGACTGGCTGGATACCCACACCTAGGTGCCAGCCACTTACACCAAAAAACCATGCTGGACCTGCTTCCCTTGTGGCATAACGTAAAATATCCTGATTCAAGCTCTAGTCCCATGATGTCACTACAGCCAATGGAAGTTCACAGTAAGACTGGCCTCTAAAGCTCTGCCTGCTGACAAGTATTGACAGCCTGGCTCTTTACTCCTCTCAAAATGAACACATGCCAGCGAGAGGAGCTAGAAACAGCCTCAGGGACCTCCCACAGAGCAGATCAGACCTGATGCTCCGGCCAGCCTACAGGACACGCAGCAAGCTGGACCGAGAACTCACAGCCATCCCTTGCAGATCTGCCACCAAGAGTGGCTCTGAGCCTGGACATCCAGCTAGCACCAGCTTTTGATGCCAGAGGAATAGCTTTGCTGCCTTCCTAAATACCTGCTGACATCATTTTAGAGACGGCATTAACAGGATGGATTTTTCTCTTGTATCAACAAAAGGGTTTTCTTTACAACTACCACTAAGCACGGATCAGCATCTCAGCTAAGCAGTTAGGCCATGACTGCTCTTTCAGTTCCTGTGACAGAGTTGCACCTTCTGTACAGACCCGAGTTGCATCAGAGCTCTAATTGTCTCTGGTTCCTCTTTCAAATGCACACAAATGCATGGACTTGGTTCATGGCAGGAAAAAAACAGGACCCCTTAAAGAGGTGTGGAGAAGCATTCGAGTACTGAACAACCCCTGAAGTCAATACTTTTGTATCTTCAGGGTTAACTTCCTCAAGCCCTACTTTAGAATAGTCTAATCTCCTTTATTTGGTTTACTGTAATAAGACTTCTACCTCTACCAACTATAAAAATCAAATAACGGGTTTTGCATATCATCAGCTTCTGGTTTGCACACTGATCTCTCATATCCTGCCACACAATTCCCTGCACCAACACGTTCAGCCTTTAACAGCAGTTCGCTGTTCATCCAACTCTACGGAGCAGACACACGGTTACATAGGTTCCACGATGCCTTTTCTTATGAGACTTCTAAGCCCCTGATTAATCACCTTCACTCCCTACTTTGCTTATACAAACCGTAAGACTGAGGTAGGCTTCAATGGAATCTGCCCAGGACACCTGGGCAAGGGATGAAAATGCACGCGCCCAACTCTCGAGGCCTCTGAAACACCACAGAGCATCCGCCTCCCTGCCACAGGGGCTGATACAAACCAGCATTTACGTACCAAAATCAGCATCTTCCAAGCACGAGGGTATCAGCAGAGAGCCATGGATTTTTCCACCTTCCACGGAAGTGTTCTAGCTCTGTAGAGACTACAAGGATCAGGCTTTGAACAACCATGGGATTCAAAGAATCCCTTGGCTTGTGTCCTTCCCTTTACGAAATAAAGGCTCCTTCACCTTGAGGATTGCTATTGCTCAGTGCCTGCCTTACACATGCGCACCCCTGTAAAACAGGCTCACTGAGAAAAGTAATGGGAAGCAGAACTACACTAATGCAATCTGAACCGGAGCTAACCTTGTTTGTGTGCAGGGCTGACGATGAAAGGGGTTGTCAGCAGGGCAAGAGATAGGAAAGCAGAATGTACACATGGTGATAACAACAGGCTGCAGTTCCGCGGGGCTCCCAGCTCCAGAGCAACCAGAGAAAGAGCATCACGGCAACTACCATCATTCAAGCTCAGCAGGAGTTTAGATCCAACTGCAACAGCCAGAGGGAGGGGAAGAGGAACTCAGGTAAAGCAACATAAGAGAAACGGAAACGTGAAGCCATACCTCATTCTGGAACTAAAACGCTACCGCTAGAGAGGAACATCAGGGAGTAAGACAAGCATCCGATGGGGGGACTCGAGAACTCTGCTCTGGTGCAAACTTTCAAGCAGCCTTTCAGGAGACTCACAGCCAGTCAGCTACGCTTTCAGTACTGTCTGAGGAGGCATCTAGTGGGAAACAGTCTGTTTAGTGGTTACAGCAAGAGCTTGAGAACTGACAAC
Organism: Buceros rhinoceros silvestris; assembly: GCF_000710305.1. Classification (NCBI taxonomy): domain Eukaryota; kingdom Metazoa; phylum Chordata; class Aves; order Bucerotiformes; family Bucerotidae; genus Buceros; species Buceros rhinoceros. The sequence continues at coordinate 648 of NW_010418407.1, read as the reverse complement.
TTGCAAAGTTCCATTCCCAACCCTGACAATGGTCTGATGCGTGACTTCAAACAACTAACTGCTCCGTGTTTCACTTTTCTCATGCACAAGCGTCTCATGAAGGATGTCACAATTCTTAAATGCTAGCAAAGAGATTCGGGATCTTTGCACTCTTGCTATTACTGCTAACATGGGCGTAGTCTGGGAGTTGGAGGAAGTTGTAAGAAACGAGAGCTTCTAGCTGAAAAGGTTGCTGAAATTATTCTTTTTCAACTGCCCCCATGAGTGGACAATACCAGAAACCCAAGTGCATCTGGCTGATGAAAACAAAAAATAAACCGCACACTTCCAATGACCCTCCACCACTACATTCCACTTTCTTACACCATTAAGAGACTCTCTTCGGAAGGCTCTCACAGGACTTCCTCATACCCTGCCAGAACACAGAATCCAAGGCTAACCCACAGCACAAACACACGCCGCTGCAGGAGCTACCCCGAGCAGCACAACTCCAGCGTCAGAGGCACGGACGGGCAGATGTTGCCAAGCACACACAAGCCTATGGGTGACTCCTAATCGCAGCGACAAGGCGCCAAGTGCCAAACCAAAGCAGGGCAAGATCCCGCCACCACCCGTGGGGCCGCTCGGCGGGTGACACGAGCGGTTACG
>NW_010418406.1:0-683 GCF_000710305.1 Buceros rhinoceros silvestris | reverse complement strand
CCTATTCCCCTTAATGCAGTGACATTGTTCATTGACGGATCTGGCAGAACAGGAGGATCTGTAATAGTCTGGAAAAATGCCAACAACCAATGGGAGAGTGATATTCAATCCGTAAAAGGCTCCCCCCAGACCGTGGAGCTCTCGGCAGTGGTTCGCGCATTTCGCCATTGGCAAGGCCCAGTTAATACCGTTACCGATTCAGCTTATGTAGCAGGTAATAGTGACAAGACTAGAAAGTGCATATTTGAAATACGTATCTCATGAGCAATTGTTCTCAAACTGGAGAGAAAGCGCGTGTGGAGCTTCCGGCAGGGGTTCGCGCATTTCGCCATTGGCAAGGCCCAGTTAATACCGTTACCGATTCAGCTTATGTAGCAGGTAATAGTGACAAGACTAGAAAGCGCATATTTGAAATACGTATCTCATGAGCAATTGTTCTCAAACTGGAGAGAAAGCGCGTGATGTATGTCGTCATTTCCTTCATGCCTTTGGAACTTTAGGAGTACCATGGAAAATCAAAACAGACCATGGACCTGGGTATATTGCACAACACACTGCCAGATTTTTGCAGCTCTGGGGAGTCCAACGTGTTACAGGTATTCCCCACTCTCCCACAGGCCAAGAGACCATTGAATGGGCTCGTGGCACCCTCAAAAACATGCTTTTAAAACAAAAAGGGGGAG
>NW_010418405.1:34116-39823 GCF_000710305.1 Buceros rhinoceros silvestris | reverse complement strand
CCGGGGCTTGTCCCTCCTCGCAGGCAGGAGCTGAAGCTCTTCACCTTCGCAAACCAGCGTGTGCCCAAGCTGGGCAGTGACCCTCGTGCAGGTGTTCGCATCCTGCCGCTGCGCCTCTGGTCCATTTTTCCTCGGGCATAAGTTTATCTCTCGAAGTTGTTTCTCTAATTTTTCTTCTGTAGAGTTAGGGTAGTTCCTCTTCCTGCCTTTCGCACTGAAATCGTAAGCTTTGTCTTCAGCACAGGTGTCTTTCGTGAATTCCTTTGTATTTTTGCATAGTGGAAAGTAAACGTTCCTGCTGCAAACCTTGCGAGCTTACGTTTGCCTGGTGCTTTGTCACAGGGTTTTTATTAGATGAATATTTAATCCTCGAGCTGGTAAGTTTGCTTGGCTCTTTTGGAGTGGAATAACTTGGTAGGTGCTTATGTGAAGGCATCTGTGTAAAGAGTGTTTATACATTTGCTTCTTTACTCAGCCCTTTCATACCGGCGGTATATTTTCTCAAAAGTGTTGTTCTGGCATCACAGGTATTTTTCTCTGAAGTGTTGCTGTTTTGATCTCGACTTAAAATGGTGTCTCATATGAATGACCCTGAGCCATTTTCAGTTAATGTTGAGGCAAAGAGAGAAATTAACTAAAATGTTAATCAAGAGAAGGGTGTAAGTAGGAGTGAGAAGCTGCTTTTACTGAGATACTGGTCAGTTTTGTAAAGGAACTCACACCTGGTAATAAAAGTGGTTGCCCGAGTTACAGCTGTGTGTGTGAGCAGATTTTTTATTTTCCAGTTGGAGATGTCTACTTACATTTTCTGGTATTTATAAACTGAGTGTGCACAATTGTTTAGGAAGGGGTTCTTACCTTCAAAACGTTGTGTGCCTTGCTAACATACCTTCCTCTTTCGATGCCATGTCTGTATCATTGAGGAAACTTCATCTTTGCTTTCCTGCAGTTATATTAGTCATAAATATTTTTTCTTTTGTGTTAACCATGCAGCAAAACACTTCAGTAAATGGAAGGATGCGTGCATGTTTACTTTTAGAAAATGCTTATACGACAGTGAAATAAATGCCACTTAACTTAAAAATGTCATGAGTGGCACAAGTATCACTTGCAATCTCAGGTCAGCAAAACTTTTTTTGTCCCCAAACTGGACTTTCTTGCTATAGATGGGCCGGGTCTGCTGGACGCTGTACAGATGCAGCGCAGACACGGCAGCTGCGGGAGCTGATGGTGCATGGCTCTGCTGCCTGTGCTCCAGAATCAGACGTGAGCGCTCGTATGGAAATGTGGATTTATGAGTTGACCTTCATTTTAGTATCTCTTGCTGCATAATCTTCTGGGACTGAAAATACACCCAGCAGCTAGTATGCTCTAGTGAGTGCAACTCATCCCTCTGCTCTGCTGTGGGGAAGTCGGTCACAGAGCGCTTGTTACATGCCTGCTGCGGTGACTTGACTTCTTGAGGACACGGAGCATGCGCAGCTCCTCTGGTTTCACCTGTGGAAACCGAGCACTGCTGCCCGCTGTTATCACGCTTGTTAATCTCCAGTGCTTTTTATAGTGTTTCTGTCTACGTTTACTGAATCTCTGCAGGTAGTTGGATGAAACCAACAGGTTGTTATTAATCCTGAGTACTTTTGAATTTCTGGCACTTTAGACTTTGAATGGCATAATCTTTCAGTAATCTGATGCCGTAGTTTCTGTAGATAAATCCTGAAGAAAGCTGGATGAAGGTCTCGTTGTATGTACACACTATAGGCTGTTGTCTCACTTCTCTGTATAGATTTTACTCCTGTTAGCAGTTCAACTAGTAAAGCGGTCGTCTGAGGATAGTTTAGCAGATAGCTCCACGTGAAGTTTGTTTTGCAGTGTGATCTGCTACAGTAAAATACTTGTGAGCGCCTGTTTATTTAAGCACACAACCTGACTGGAAGCTGTGCTGCTGCTCCGAGGCTTTGTGAGTGAAATAATTAGAAAGGTGCGTGTCATGATGTTACTCGTACTTTTCTCTCCCCCTGTGGTTTCTTCTTCCCAAAGTACTGCCAGACACCATATAAATGGAGCTGCTTGCCCATAAAGAAGGGTCTGAGCGTGGTGTGCAGGTGGAGAACTGAACCAAATCATGTAGTGACTTAATGTGTAGAGGACACTGGCAGCTTGAAATGGATTTGAGGTTTCCTAATTTTGTTACGGTAACAGTACAACTTTCACACCAGACGTGTTGCGTGCACCATAAATTTAAATCTATTGCTTCATACTGTTCCAAGAAGTTGAGGTCAGCATCTAATGCTGCCTGCTTAAAAATGAGTACAAACAAGAACTCCTGTTCAGTGCGGCTACTCCTGTCATTGTGGTTTGGTTTTGGTTTGTTCTTGTTGTGGTTGACTTTATTTTCTGCTTGGCCGAATGGGGCTGGCTTCTGCAGGACTTGCTTTTAACACCTAGGAAGATGTGTATCATCTTGTATCTTCTCAGCGCCCAGTTTCTGTTCCTCCTTCGCCCTTCCCACACTTTGGATTGTCCTTTTGTGTCCGTGACACGGCAGTGGATAACTTGCATGGCATCCTTCCACAATCCAGCTGATCGCTTCTACCAGTGCTCTGGTTTCCAGCGTTCGGTTGTTCTTCCTGCGGCTGTAATTGCTGAATAGACTTGACCCCTTCTGATGTAAACACGCGATAGGACAGTCACCAGGAAAGTTTTAATGCTGTAGTTATCTAATGTCTTTATACGTGTTCAATTTCAAAGGCTTTTTTCCTCAACCATTGCTCAGATTCCATGCTGGTTTCCATTGTGGGCATGGCGCTGTACACGGGCTACGTGTTCATGCCGCAGCACATCATGGCGATACTGCACTACTTTGAAATCGTGCAGTGATGAAGAACGTATTTTCGAGAAGTAATCGGGCTCTGAAATCCGGTCTGCAAAGAAGAACGAACCTCTTGGTTTTAATGAGGCTTCTGCTGATGTCCGAAAGACACGATTGTGACTCCAAAGACTAGGAAACGAGATGTGTAGAGCAGGGATGCGAGTGTCCCCTGTGTTGTGTTCATTCCTTTTAATTTTACAAGATAAGCCCTTGTATAGTAGTTTTGTCTACTTTAACGTTGTGATTGTACTTTGATATCAGTATTTTCTTAACTTTGTGACAGTTCCAATATTGCACTGTGAAAGCTTTTCTTAATTGTAATTTTGAGTAAATCTTAATTGCCTTCTATTTTTAATCGGAAAGTCATCTTATTAAATGGGGCTTAAAGCTTTTGCTATTGTATGGTATGTATTTGCCTGGATATTTCTATTAATGCATTTTGTAAGAAAATACATCTAGATTCATATTAGAGACGTGGATCTATTCGTCTTTACGCTATTTACAAAAGTTAGTTTGTATGACTGAACTCAGGTGTACCGTTTGCTGTCCAGACTTTGTTCAACGGTATGTTTGTGCTTATCGCCTAAATTCGGAATCTGAAGTTATTTCAAGTTTCTGTATTCCAGCTGTTGGAGGAGGGCGGGGGAGATGAGGCCTCGAGGCGGAGTGGGGACCATCATCATTCTGCTTGGAGTAGTGCCGTAGTTCTGGGCTTTTGTGGGGGGAAAAAGGACTTTTCTTTACTGACGTAGACCCACGTAAATCTTTGGGATAGCACTTTAAATCAACCCTGTTTTTCTAGCTACCAATTCAATTGTACTTTTACAGGATGCTTTCTTATGTTCCGGTAGTTATGGCTTCTGCTAATTTTCACTCAACGCTGTCGAGGTTTTAAAGGGGTTTTCTATTGCTGCTAGTGTTCCAAACATGTTCTCCCTACAGATGACCAAAACATAGGGGTTTAAACGGACTTGAGTTGCAACTACAGCAATAAGTAGCTGAATACTAAGTCCTGTCTTTTTTTTTTTTATAGGGATTTTTTTCAGTTTTGTATATTCTGAATTGTAAGATGGTGACAACCTACCTTTCCTAAGTGGAGGATTTTTGTTGTTATTGTTTAAAAAATAAAAGTTTAAAAGCAGAGCTTTGCTGCAAAACTTTCTTTGAAAAGTTAATGTGTTCCTGAACGCTGATTGCTTTTCTCAGAACTTCCAAAAGGCGAAAAATGATACTGACCAACGAGTTGTGACTTTTAAAGGCCTAGTAATAATAGGTACAGTTACAGCTCTTACGCACCTTCTGTTGAAATCGGGAGCTATACCCAGGTGGTACAGCTGAATTGTTTCTTTTGGGTTTATTTAATGTTCTCAAAGGAAAAGAGTGGGTTTTTCCCCCGTCTGTAAGAACTTACTGTATATTTGATGTAAAAACTCTGTTGTTGTCTTGGAGCTATGAACAGTGGGCGTTAAACTTCTTAGGTGAACCCCAGCTTTAATGGGGTTGGTGGGAGTCTCCTATTCAATTAGTGCCTTCGCTTATTAATAACTGGTAGGTTTTTGGAGTGGTGGTTTTTTGAATGTATCCAGAGTGGTATGTGAATATTTTAAGTATACATGGAGATAAGTTAACATACTCTTCTGGAAGTAACGTAGCATAAACTCCTGCTGTCCATGGGTTATGTTGGTTTCTTTGCGAAGTTGGATGTTTCTTTGCGAACTGCTACTGTGATTGATACACATCTACTGAGAAGGGGCTTTAGGTATGGGAGGGAAGCCTTTCTGTACAGCATTATGTTTTTAAATTGCATGATTTTCAACTGTGAAAGGTTTTATAAATAGGGGCTTTGATGTACTGACTTTTACTAGCTGCCTGCTTTTTGTTGAGAGAAAAAAAGTAACTGTAATCCCAAATCCCTTGTGTTCCGTTGGAGTGGGCTCGATCGATACCATACTTGAATTCAATTTGCTAATTTGAGTACAGTCTTTTTCAGCATTTCTTTTTTTTTAATTATAAATCAAGAATCTCTTAGTCTTGCATTGGTCTTCTAGACTCCGGATGCTTTGTTAAAGATGGAATAATTTAATTAATAAAGTACTGTGTGTTACTAGAGTTTGGATTTCTAGAAGAAAGTTCTTGCAACGTGTCTTTTTCAAAAAGCTGGTCGAGTGAAGAGATGGTTCAAGGGGTGATAATTACAAAGCAGAGTAAGTTTTCTTTTTTTAAATTTAAATAATAATTGAATCATAAGGTGACCGAGTAGTTTTCCCACTGCAGTCTGCTTTATTGTCATGTTAGTTGGAGGATTATGTCCTCCTTGTGACAGAACTGCAAGCTTTTTCTGTGCAAGCTGGGGGTCGAAGGGAGTTTAAATACCATTTGGAGGCAGCTGGTCAATTAGGCTTCCCTTTAAAAAGGGTGATAATAATTGAGCCATCAGTAATTTAGATAAAACTGGAAAAAATAATTGTGAGAAATGAGGAAAAAAAATCAGAGCCCTGCAAATGGCTTTATGTTAGTCTTTTAATAGTAATAGCTCTTGGGGTTTAGATTGAGTCATCAGAAATAAGCATTTAAAAATGCATTAACCATGTTCCAGCACAACTGATGATAGCAGCTCCATCAGCCAGCCCCGCCGGAGGCTGGCAGCAGGAGTGGCCAGGGCATCCCACCCACGTGGGGCAACTGGCTGTGCTGGTTGCCTTGGCAGGAGCCCACGTAGCCTGCGGCCATCGTGGCTTCCAGAGCTGGCTCTGGCTGACACGAGGGCTGGGTGCTCTAGGAATAATCGCTAAAGACTTTTGCAGTAGGAGCTGCCGTAAGCAAAAGAAGAATCCGAGG
>NW_010418405.1:21811-34062 GCF_000710305.1 Buceros rhinoceros silvestris | reverse complement strand
GTTGGCCGGGGGGGCCTGCCGTAAGCAAAAGAAGAATCCGAGGTGTAGCATTGCAGCAAGTCAGCTGGGAGCCAGAAACGCATCCAGGACGTGTGTGTATGTATGTCCTGGGTCAGTTAGTTTATATATATATGTACTATTATTTTTTAATATATATGCACACAAATACGTAAAACCTGTTGGTTTCTTGTCAGAAATTATTAGTTTGGAGAGGCCGTGGTGGTTTGGGGTTTGGTTGTTTTTTTTTTCTGGTTAACTACCCTGTGAAGGAAAACACCAGAGAATCCTAAAGCAAGACTTTCTTGGCAAAATTTAGCATGAAGAAGATGTGCATTTGTGTAAATACTCAATATTGAAAGGAGATGGATGTGAAAGGAGCACTGTGTGATAGCTGTGCGTTGTATTACTGCAGATTGGTGCAAGTGGTAGGACGTGAAGTGTTGCCCTGTTTCATTCGGGGCAGTAATGAAGCGTGCGTTATAAATACCAAAGAAGGGGAGGGTACCTGCTGTTGGCTAACATCAAAATAAAGGTTGTATTGGGGTGAAGAGACAGCGTGTGGGCTGTGCACAAAGCTGTGGAGACAGCAGCCATCCTCTGACACACCAAAGCAGCGTCCTCTGGAGCTGGGACCCAGGTAAAGGTTTTCAGTGCCAGGAGATCCTTCCACCTGCTGTTTGCCCATGTTCTCTACAACAGCTGTTGTAGGAAAACAGTTTCTTCCCCTCTTGCTGACATGTTATCCTGACCCTGGTGGGTTTTTTAGATTTTTAGAGACAAAAGCATGAAGCTTTCTGTGTAGTTTGCATTGTTTCTCTGTTTGATCTGCTAGGTCAGCTTTAACAAGCAGTAGTGGCTGCGCACAATAGTGGCTGTCATTTCTGCCTTTTGTTTGCATAAGGATGGTTTAAGGAGAAAATCTGGCATCGTAGTCCAAAGCTGGATCCAACGTCCTCCTCCTGTAACGGGGAGAGATGAAATTCTACATCTGAGCTATATCCCAGTGTGGAATTTCGGCAGAAACCCCCCTGCTTTTCGTAACCTTGAGTTGTAACATCACAAGATCCTCAATCCATCTAAACTTCCATTGCATGACTGAAGAATAAGAAATGAGGAATATCCACTCTCCCCGAGAGTTTATCTGGATGAGAATCAGACAGGCCTTGATGTAAACCTGAGTCAAACACTGATCTAATTTCTAAAGTATCATGAAAGTTGAGCTTTTTCTTCACGATAATTTTGCCATGGCAGCAAGTGTCTATCTCAAACGTTACAAGTGTTTATGGTTAAATAAAATGCGGAGTTATGTTATGCAATGCCTTATCACTAAGTGTTCAACACAATGTACAAAAGCTGGGAAGTGGCCTTGGCTGGAACTCAGACTGTGCTGAGGAAATTGAGGAAATTGCTGTTGTGAAGATCTGTGGCCCCAGAATCATGTAACTGCTTGCTCTTTTGGAGTCTGCTGAAGAGATTCCTGTGTGGAGAATACCCTCTGTTAATGGCATTCTTCATTCTGGAGGAATTTTTAAATGAGTTATGGGTCATTCTACTCTAAAATTGGTTCATTGTGTAAAATCAGAGGGAAGGTGCATTTGATGGCATTGATACCAGTGAAGAGACTGGAAACGAAAATTTTGTTTGTCTTTGGACAAGCGACAGGATGAACCGAGGGATGAAGATTCATTTACAATGCCTCTGTGAAAATTCATGGAATCATTTTTTGTTTTGAAAAATGTTATGTCTCTAAACAGAAAGCGTAGCCGTGTTTTGATCTGAAGCCGATACCTGTGCTAAACCCCAAAACTGACTAGACAAAAGGAAGTATGTATTTCTTCTAAATACAACAGTTACCGAGTTAGGAGCCTTGCATTACAGAAGGCTTGGCTTAAGTACCGCCCTGGTGATGTGACTGCATGTTGAGACTGAGTGGTTGGAGTGTGTGGACCCATGTTTTCACCCGGGTTGGAGATGCTTCGTGCCGCGAAGGCACCTGCTAGCACTGGTAGGATGTGACAGCCATTTATTTATTTATTTAAAGGTCTGGAGTGATGGATTAGAGGCTGAATAATCATCCTAAAGGCTTTACTGTTCTATCTTCTGTGACGTAAACCAATGTTCTGAGGAAATAAACTGATGGAAAACCCTGTGGCCTTGACACCTGTCTTGAGCTAGGCAGATAATCGTGGAGCAGTAATCGCTAAATTGGGTAGAGGACATGCCAGTTGCAGACAGATAATCATGGAGCAAGTAATCGCTAAATTGGATATAGGACGTGCTAGCTGCAGCCAGAAAAGACGGTGTGTCTGTGCAGGGAACAGCCATCCGTGTTGGCTGGGTCACGGTGGTGATCTGTCACGGCCTGTCACTGGCCGAAATGTGCATTTATAGGTTAACAGTAGAGTCTTTTTTTTGTCGTCTGGTGCTCTCTAACCTTGAAGTGCTGTGTACGGTACCAGTGCTGTCACAGCAATAAGCGTCGTTAGGCTGGATTAGCTGGCTGGTGTTTAACCGTGGAAGGCTGACTAATTTTGTAGGTGGCTCTTCTAGTCTTTTGGGCTTGAGCTTTGGAAATTACACGTGTGATTAATAAACAGCTTATTACTACCTTCGCACAAGAAATGAATCATAGTATTGCTTTTATTCAGTCCTGTGGAAGAGGTTATCCAGGTAGTGGTTGAGGAAGAAGCCCAAGATTCAATCTCTAGCTGTAGCAGGTCGCTTTCTCGTGACAGCTGACAGTTCTTGGATGTGACTCTCCATAAGCCTGAATGTTCCTGTGCAAGATCCCTGCTTAAGATCTCTCCACTAGTTGCGACTAACAGATGATCAACACTTCACTAATATTCATACGGTGACAACATCGTGCCTGATGTGTCTGGTTTTCACTCATGCTCGTATCTGCAGGTGGAATCGTCCTGGCATTTGTGCTCCCCGACAGTGTATCTCAGGCCTGTATTTCGTGATGACCAGAAGACAGACAACCTACATGCGTCTTAGACACACTAAGACATAGCCCCTGAAATAATTTTGTGGGAAAACAGTTGTCTTGGCAATGACTGATCTTACTTGCCTTTTCTTTGAAGTTTGTTTGCTTGTTTTGGGCCTGCCTAGGGAAAAAACCCTAAGTATTTATATAAGTCACGTGAGGCTTTAAACCAAACTCCGCTGGCCGAGGTCTGTGGTCCGCTCCTGTCCTCTCTTCCATTTGGATTGTTTTTCTGTCAAGTTGTTCCTGCTTCACATACTTCAAAAAGCAAAAAGTTGGTGCTCCAGAACATGTTTTTTGTGTTGCTGTTTCATACATGCTGGTGAGGTTGTGAAGACACCTTTGCATGATACTCTTGCTGGCATAACAGACATGCTATCAGATCACTGAGAAGTTAACCAAAGGCACCTCGGTATGAATTTGAGTGTCTAGTTACAGGTGCCAGGCCCAGGACGGCTTGTTCTTTGGCTTATGTTACATTAGCTTAAAACTAGCATTCTGGGGAGAAAGCCCCCTGTCTCACATCCCAGGACCCAGGACATTTATATGCTTGGGCAGTGCTCAGGATTGAATTAGTGGGTGATTACGTGAAATTCTTTCTTGGCCATTAGCCAGGTTTCAAGAAAAAAAAAAAAAAAACAAAAGTCTTCAAACCCCGCTGTGCGTGGTTGTAGAGTATTCCGGTAGGCTGGACAGGAAAGCGGTGCTCAGATCAAAGTGACTGAGGATGAAAAGCCCAGTCTGTCTGTCTTAGACCGCAGAATCAGGGACCATGTTTAGACGGTCTGCTGAACTCCTGGTGTCTAATCAATCAAATGTAAAGGTGGGCTCCAGGGGAAAGAGAGCGAGGAGCCACCTGTATCCAGGGAATGAATAGGAGAAAACTTCTGGGGAAGTGAGGCTTTGGGTCAGGCTGTGGCTGCAGGGTATGGCTGTGAAACGTGATGTGCCTAACGCTGAGATCCAGAAGAACCCTGCAGAAGGGCTTGCACCACTTCTCTGCGTTTCCTTGGAAAGAGGATTATATTAAGCCATGCTTCTGCTGGAAAGAACGAAAGCGTGGGGAATCCTGAGCAGCAGCACACAGGGACGCTGGCTCCGGTCTCTGCGCTGTGCTGCATGGTGTGAGGTGGGCAGCCTTTAGACATCTGCGTGACGTTGTGGTTTTCCGTGCTTCTGCTAAATGTGATGCGCACTTGTGAGCACAAATGTTCTGTCTTGTGCCTTTCGGAAACCGTAAGGTTTGTTTGGATGAGTGGCAGGTGTAGTTCACACGTTTCAATCATTGCTGTTTGACCAGCAACTCTGAGGATCAGATGCTCTGCTGACTGGTGGTCTCTGAGTTGACTGATGATGGTAATATTTATTCCTTTGAAAGCCAATACACATGCATCCCATGATACCCCAGTGTCATGGATGTCTGTACCTGCTGCAAGAAGCAGGCCTGTTGGGAAAACCGCTTTTGCCTGGTGTTCCAGCAGCATTTGAACTCGCCATAGAGCTCCTGATAAACCCTTTGCACTCTGCAATGGGGTGGTTTCAGCTGCTTGTGTTTTCTGAGATAGCTTCAGACCTAGATTAGAAGGGTGGAAGAGGGATTAGAAGAGGGAACATGGATAGGAGAAGCAGAAATTGGTCTGTGTGCCATTTGTTTCACCGGCTGAGTTGCCACGTGTTTTGACAGTTGAAGAGTGGAGTTACCAAGGGTTATAATAACAATGGCAAACAAGACATGATGCTGTTGGGAGGGTCTATTGTGACCTCCTGCCTCTAAGAGTGAAGAGGGTGAATTTTTCTTGCAAAAGGCTTACTTATGTAAGCAAGGTGCTTGTTACTGAATTAAAAGGCCAAAACAGAGCACAGAAGTGGAAAGAAGTAAGGACGGGCTATGAAGGATGTGAAAGCATTGCTTAGACAAACAGATGGCCTTATGTGATTAAACGACTTGTTACGTGGCTGGGGGCAGCGGTGGGTATTCTTGTGTCTTGGCTTTAGAATAGCTTTTGACACGATCTCCCACAGCAGTTTCACCTGGACCGGAGGAAGTACAAATGAAGAGAATGGACTGTTTGGTGGTGTGAGCTGGTTGGATCACTGGACTCAGATCTGTTGTTCCAAGTCAATTTGTAAGGTGGCTAAAAGTGGAGTACTCTGTAGGGTGATGCTGGGGCTGATGTTCACTGTCTTCATAATGACCCTCTTATTAGACTACGTTCCTCTCTGAGAGAGAGAGTCAATATGCTGAAAGATAGAGCCTGGGTTCAGGATCTGGCTGGCAGAAACCTCATGCAGTTTGACAAGGAGTGCAACATTCTCAGCTTTGGTGAGACGTGGTATGATCCCAAGATGATCTCTTCAGCAGCCTTGTGTTTCCCTCCATGCAATCATTAGTCAACAAAAAGATAGAGTTAATCAGACTGAAAACAACAGAATGGACAGCACTATTTTCTGAGCTTGAAATGAAAAAAAGGAATCAGGAGAGGCACGTGCTGCACTGTTTTGAAAGTGTTTCCTATAAAACTGAACAGTTGGTGAGCTGAGCAGAACGAGTTAACTTCTCATGAGCTCTGTTTTCAGAACAGATGTCTCATGGACTTGCCCTGTACATTGTTGTTACAACATTAAAGTGACTTTTTTTTTTCTTGGAAGGTGTGTCCTGAATTGTCTTCTGGGCTAAAAGGTTGTTTCACCCTTACTTACATCTGAGCACTTTTGTATTTGAGATTTAACATGTCATAATCACGAATGACTCTTCTCTTAAGAAATCCAAGAGTCTCATCTCCATTTTCCGTAAATAATTTTTTCTGGAAGAGAATGGAAAGAGGAATCTAATTTCTTCTAACACAGTCTGAGGCTGTTCTCTGTGGAACTCGAAAATAGCTTCCTTATGGGAGCTGATTGTTCTTGTGAAAGCCTGAAACTGTAAACCAGAGAAAACAAGCCTGTGGTTTTCTTTTTTTTGCAGTCAGTATTTTTGGAGTAATTTTTTCTTTCCTTTTGGTTGTTATAGAATTGCTGTTGATGTTCTTCTGTGAATTCCTGAATGATGTGTAGATAAGAAGAATTGTTACAAGGAAATGCTTTCTTGTCTCCCCGTCCAGAGTCTTCAGGAACAAGAAGTGCTTTGTAGAGAACTTTTTGCAGGTGTCAGAACACTTTAAAAGTGCCACTTAGGTGTCTTCAGTCAGAGACTGGACCTTTATTTTGCTTCCTTTTGCAGTAGTTGCAAAGGGTGGGAGGGAGCTTCTGCTCTTGCTAGAGGTAATTTTTAGTCCTTTAGGGCTGAGATCTTGACAAAAATTAGGATCTGCGTACCTTGAATTTCTCCTCTTGCTGTGTCCAGTTTAAGGGTAAAGGATGTGATTATCATTGCTAGCTGAATTTGGTGCCAGCTTTACTTATGTAGTTAAACTGTGGTAGCATGGTCACTCACCTAGGGGAACCCAGCCTCTGCTCCTTTTCACATCCCCATGAATTTAGAAGAGTGGGCTGTAGCATCCTTATTTGCACATGTCCAGAGTAGGCATACCTTGAACCACACTATGTGTTTGGCCTCAAGTCTCTTACCTTCCGGCTTCTCTTTACGCCTGATGGAAAATGTCACTCTGGGAATGAGACAGATTTCCCATGCATCAGGGTGACTGTGCTTGATCCCTGCAGCCCCCCTGGCAAGAGCTCTAAAGGCAGTGACTTGTTTTGAGTGGCAGCACTTGAGGAATTAGAGCTCACCTCTATGGTGTTGGGGAAGCTTGTGAAAATTGTTCCTGCTCTCCATTTAATCAGCCTGTTTGTCATACCAGCTTGATGTACTGGTATAACAAGCCAGAATGTCAAGTGGATTGCAAACATCAAACAACAACTGCTGTGCTTTTAAATGAGCTGTAAGTTTAAAGTTTCTAGTAAAATCAACCTTCTCACAAAGCTGTCAACCAACAGCAACCCACCCAAGAAATTACCCTTTAACGAGGATGCTGTTGTTGAAGGGTGGTTTGCACTAGTGAAAAGGGAACAGCATCTCCCTGTCTGAAAGTGGCTGATTCCCCAGCTGTTCCCAGCTGTGCGCTTTGGCAGAGCTCTCTTCCATTTAGAGATTCATTCCGGGGGCTGCTAGCACAGCAAAAAGCACTGTGTGGTTTTGAAGAGAAGGGAGTTTATTTTCACAGTCATAGGGGTCATCTACAGTTTTGGGAAAGGGCTTCAGATGGTTCTTGTCTGTATGTGTCTTCTCAAGATGCTTTTGTGTGCATCATATGCTTGTACAAATGAAGGAACAAGTCAGGTCATCTGTTGTGGGGTGGGGCTGTTACCCGTACGATGATGAAGGTTTTCCTTATCTCTAACCATAATTCCAGTTCCATCTAAGCCTGTTGCTACCTGTCCTGTCCACCCTGAACAAAGATGACTGATTGTTCCTTTTCTCTTTGCAACAGGTTTTTATATATGTGAAGGCTGGAGAGATGAGGCGGGGAATTAACAATCTATTTGAGGCAAATTAGCTTATAAAATTTTCTGAAACTGGATGTTATATCATCTGAGGCCTTATCAGTGCCAGCTGCATTAGAAGAATTGTACCCTGAAAGACACACGTAATAATCCTGCTCATACATCCCTGTCTGATGTTTGCCTTGTACTGGCATTGTATTGACTTGCCTTCTGCTTGGTATCTATTGCCTTCCCATCCTCTTAAGAGCCGTTTCCTCTCCAAAAGTCATTCAGTTGGGTGTTACTGTCAAGCATTGCTTTTTCATAGTAGTTCCCCAATGCTTCTCCAGTTTAGTTTGAATTCTGCTGCCGTGCAGCATACTTGCAGTTCTCCCTGCTTTCTCGTGTGTAGATTTAATAAGGTTGTTTATTCCATTGTCCAAATTATTAGTGAAAGCAGTGAGTAAGTGGTGCAGTTAGCCATGAAATATCCACCTCAGTGCCTCTCTCCTTTTGACAGGGAACCGTGGATAATTACCCCTTCGGAATACCGTCTGATGACTTTTGCAGCCCTGCTATGGTGGCGTGATCTAATCTTTGCTTCGGCAGCTTACTTACGAGTTGTCATGTTGGGTAACGTCAAAGGCCTTCACCAAAATTGAGTTTGGACATCGATTGCTTCTTCCCTGTCCACAAGGCCTGTTGGTCGGTTGTGGAGGGAAATGAGATCGGTTTGGTATGATTTCTTCCCTAACATTCATCTGCTCTAGTACCATCGATGGGTTTGCAGATGGTGTGATTTATTCTAGTAGTTTTCTGGTAATCGAACACGACAGGTTTTTAATTTTCAGCTGCTCTTTTTCCTCCTCTTGTTAGAGGTGCAGTAGATTTTCCTGTCTGCCAGAAACTGCCTATGAGTTCTCCAGGGTGACCATCAACAATTCGGGGATTAATTCCTCTGGTGGTTTTTTGTTTTGTTTTTTTAAATTATCCTAGAACAAACAATATGCCCAACCAAAAAAGATGGCCAAGTTATCAAAACCTGTTCTTCTTATTCAGGCTTTTGGGTTAAAAGTTCAAGCAATGTGTTAATCTGCTTTTATTTAATTACTCTACTTTTAAAATATTTTTCTTAGAAATACTGAAGTAACTGTGCTGTATGTAATCTTACCCTTTTTGTTGTTCGTGTTAATTGTGTTAACTTTGTGCATGCTGCTGACTTTTCTGCTGAAGACTCCTGTATAGTGACATTAAATGTTTAGGACTTGGGCCATTTTTTAATATTCTCTTCTTTTCTGAATTCCTGTTCTTCGAGCTGCTGAAGTGTTTGTGTTAATGTCTCTTCCTAGTTATAGCTTGTGTCTTGCCATTCCTGATTTTGTCCCTTGGCAGTCCTGCTATTCTTTCATGCTCATCTTTAGTAGTGTGACCCTGATTGTTTTCTGTCCACTTCCCATTTTTATGAGGTCAATAAAGAGCTTTTGCATGATTTTTTTTTTTTTTTTTAGTACCTGTCACCTTAATCCCTTTTTTGTAGTGTGACCCTGATTGTTTTCTGTCCACTTCCCATTTTTATGAGGCCAATAAAGAGCTTTCATGATTTTTTTTTTTTTTTTTTTAGGAACTGGCACCCTAATTCCTTTTTTTTTCCTTTTTTTCCCCCCGTTAATACAGACTAAGAGTTCTAACAAGCAAGATTCTCTGAGTTTAGCTTGTCTTGAAGGTAATGAACATCTGTTACTCAGCCCTCTTTCTTTAGAAGATTTTGTTCAGAGTCTCGCTGGGGAAAACACGGTGTAGCTCATTCTGAAACTTTGCTGAAGCTGGTAGGGGTGCAGCCTATCACTTCAGGTGCTTCTCAGAAATGGTGAAGCCCATTGCCTCCCCTTGGCTCCTTTTTCTTCCCATTTGGTGCGCACTTGCAAGAGGTCCAGTGCCTTGTCTGAAGGCTCAGCTGTGCTGCAGCAAAGGGCTTCGTGGTTTGGACCTTGTGAGCCCCATGCTTTAATGGTGATGGAATACGTGTGTAGAGGACAGCTCTCTGCTTGTCTTGAGCCTGTGCTCTTAGTTCCTTTTCTTCTCAGTTTCCTAGCTGTCTTCAGATAGCTCAGGGATTAGGTAACGCTGGAGTTAGAGCAGCAGTCAGCCTGGCCAAAACGTGGAGGAAGTCCAGCCCTGTGCAAGTCAGTGGGAGTGGTGTCACTGATGTGCCAAGTGTCAGGATTTTACCGTGGTGCGCCTGAACTGTTTGGAGAGGTCGTGCTACCTGGCTGTATTGTCTGCTGAGTGTGGCATATTTACCACTTACTTATTCTTCCTCTATAAGTGGGTACTTCAGAGTCGAATCTTAGGCCAACTAAATCCACTGAAGTGCAGCTGAATATTGGTGAAAAACAAGTAAAAGTCTCTTCTCAAAGCATAAATGCTTGTATTTTCTTTGCACTCAGGGTAAATGCTCCTGTAAAGTAAATTTAGTGCTGGACTATGCCCATCTGAAGGCTCTAAAGCTGAAAATCTCGATCTGCAAGGCAAATCAACAGGGAACTGCTAATGCAAAATCCTTGGCTGAACAGTTTGGCTCTGCTCAGGGCTGAGACCTGCAGAGCCAGCTCCAGTGCGGGATACAGTTCGGTCTGCAGCTCCATGAGGGTGAGGGGTTACCTTCTTATCAAGGTCAGTTAGGTACCTTGAACTTAAGTGAAGAATGAAGTTAAAACATGTTTTCTGATGAAAGTCCATTTGCTGTGCTTCGTGAGCATATCTCTGGTGAACTGCCCAGAAAGCTGCTCACAGCTTAGACTATACTTAGGGCTGAGCTTTGGAGTTGGATGGAAAACGCTCTTTGCCTTCCCTCAGGAGATGTTAATGTAGGACTTATTTCCATTAGCTTTGTGATATTGTTTCAGACCTCTCAAAGCCACACAAAACTCCACCCTGTCTTTATTCAGCTTGGGCATTTATTGCACCACTTGCTCCATGCTCCACCAGTAGGGATGGTGCTATCCCACCGGCACAGCCAGAACGTGATGGGTGAGACCGGGGCGTGCCCTAGAGAATTAGGGAGGAAGGTTTCCACTGCTTATCATCTGCAGATCGATTCCCACTGATTTTAATGGGGATCTTGGCAACAGCTGAGGAAGGGGAGGGTAACCAGTCATAACTGAGAAGGAAAAACATCAGAGATTTTTAATTCCTGCAGGCCTGTACTGGGGCTAAACACAATCTCTTTCAGCATAATGAAGGGCCAAAAATTGGGTAATCCGATCAGATTAGTTCCACACCCTCTTTCCTTCTACTGCTATTAACTGTGTTCCAGGTTGAGTTAAGGCAGGACATAAGGCTGAGGAGCATTCAAAACTATCCTCCAAGGTACAAAGGCAGGTCTAAAGAATAGAATACATTTTTTGATGCTTTGTGTAAACAGATCTTTCATATGGACTTCTTGGCTTTTACTGAGTATTTCTTAAAAAAAATAAAAGGCATTTTCCTAATGCCTGCTATTTTGGAGATAGAAAATGAATTTTCAGAATTAACCTTTTATTATGAGTGATATCAAGACAACCTTTTGTTGAGTGATTGGCGGTGGTCAACATCCATACCTCCTAATTTTCCCTGCTTTTGGCAGGATGATGGGATGAATCAATCCTGATGTGAAGTAAGGGCCATTTTATATGATACAGGATTGAAAACCTGGTAATAACCTGAAAGATGGGATTGCCTGTTATTGAACCTTCATGTCTTACTCCATGGAAGCTCGTAATTATGCTTGTAACTGGATACCTGCGTTTCGACATTTTGATCGTTATTTACAGTTTTCATTATGAGCCACTAGATAGATGAGATCATTTGTGTCTGAAGAAACCAGGAATCTGGATTAAACCAAGTTCCCGTTCACAGGGCGTTTCTGAAGGGAGATGGAGCCTTACATGATGCGTTACTGACTCTGGTTTGCTGGAAGCCGCTCCTGAAGGCTGTGACCCAGCTGGAAAAGGGGCTGAGGAAGCCAGTTACCTGGATGTGCTGGGTTAGAGCCAGGCCCGTTCTGGGGGGTTTGTGTCAGAGGTTGTGTAGATGTCCACAGCACTAGGTTTTGCTGCGGGAATGGTGGGATCTGACTTTCTGGTTTTTTACTGACTTATCCCAGAGAGTGTGTGTCTTTTGTTGTTGCTGTGATCATTAATCATCGTGCCCTGTGACCATACCATTTCTATGATATATCCGGCCATACATCCATGGAAGAAAGCAACTCTGCCACGTTCTGAGTGTCTTCTGTCTCTCCTTACGAGAAGACGAAATAATTATTTTTCTGTAGGATCTTACTTCTTAGGTAGTTGACCCCATTGCCACCACCACCTCACCATTTCTGGTCAGCCTCAGCTCCTGTTTTGTTTTCCAGAACTGGCTCTAACTGGTCTTTGGGGACTGGGAAGTGTGGAGTCAGTGTCTGTGCCAGTCTCTCCAGCTCCAAACCTGTTGTGATGTTTTCCTGACGTTTGGGGTGGGTGAGAGGTGTGCTGCACAGTGGGGTGGGGAGTTACGTGTGTTTTTATTATGGACCTAAGTACTCATGGTCAAGCCTGGGCAAGCAGTCACTGAGGAGAGCCCGGGTAATGAAGCAGCAGCACAGAAGTGCATAGCATTGCGTGGTAAGCAGTAGTGCTGGGGTGAAGAGAAAACAGCCAGGCTTTTGGACTTCAGGGATTTACATGCTGTCTTTAATTGTGCTTTTATCTCAGCCTGTGACACCTTGGCAGGAGTCAAGTCACAGCTCTGTGCTCTCAGGATGGTGAAGCTGAGTGGGGTGGTTGGTGCCCACAAATGCAGTCATCTTTCCAGCAGG
>NW_010418405.1:13890-21730 GCF_000710305.1 Buceros rhinoceros silvestris | reverse complement strand
CAGCAGGAATGTGCTCCCTGTGTTCTCTTCTTGTGGTGCCCAGAAAGCAGAAAGGTTGTGGTTATTTTCCAGCTTGTGAGCTTAATGAAAGCTTTGAAAGCCTGGTCTTGTTTATCCCTATTCAAAGCTGACTTCCAGACACTTACATTTTGGGTTGAGAAGTTTATCTGTGTTGAAAACCTAACTATGTTACAGTGGCATGAACCCATAATTCAGGTGGTTTATGTTTCACATCAAATCTGGACACAGCTGCAGTGCTGAAAGGGTAGACCTGAAGGTGAGTCAAACACTGTATCCCTGCACACCTCTCTCCTCTTCTTGACCTGCCATGGCTCTTGCAGTGAAAAAGGAGACACAAGGAAACTGTGCCCAGACACAATGCAGAAGAAAATACCCTGATCGCATCACCATCTCTATTTTGCAAATATACCCAAAGCAAAGTAGTGATGAATTCTTACTCACCCAGTTCCCAATTCGCCTTAGAAATTTTTTTTTCATGCCAAAGTTTATCTGGAGTCTCTGTTGCTTCATTTTAGGTCCAAACAGAAATTCATTAGAGACATTAAGCTCTCCACTGCTCCTAGGCTTTTCGTGCATCACAGCTAGAGCGTGTAGATACTGCAACTCAGTGCCAAACAAGGCACACCCAGGCACAGGCTCTGCACACAGTCAAGATATTTAATAAACAAAACAAGGTTAAGCCCATTATTCATGGAAAAAAAAAAAGAAAGGGTGAGGGCAAGTCCTTTCGGTCTTGAAATCCTGCAGGTTTTTATTTTTTTTGTTTTAATTTAATGACAATTTTGTGCCAGAATACTTATTTTTAGGGAGCTAAAAGTTGTCAAGACTGTTGTTTTTTCTGCTGTCCCCTGCTTTTGTTCTGTGGTTCTCTCTCTTTGCTCACTATTTTCCCCTTCAGTGCCTGTACTGATTTAAAATTATGCCCTTTCTGGTTGCACAGAAGGTCTGTTTCCTGGTTCATCCCACTTTCTAAGCCTTTGGTTGGTTATCCTTTTCCTTGTTTAAGGCTTTTGAGGCAAGGACATCCATATTTTAGGTTGTGGATAATACCCTTTCCATATTTATTACACTGCTGCTCTGGTTTTATTTGGTCTGATTTTTAAGATCCCCCACAGGATAGCAGCTTCTCCTGGTTGCTTACCCAGCTCTCTTTGAGCTTTCTCAAATTCTAGATTTACACTTACATTGTACTTATTTGCTGAGGTTGTGTTCACACAGCAGCTGTGGATATTTTGGTTTGGAAGAAAGCGTGGAGTGCTAGTGACAGATTCCCTAGGAGCTCCGCTGCTGAGCCAGAGTCTGCTATGTTGTTCTGGCTTGGTCTGCCGTAATTTACTCCTGATTATTACTTACTACCTACTCCAGCCCGCAGCTTTTGGATGCTAATGGAGGTTTCCCCTCATTGCCAGGGAAGGCTTGTACATCCAGGTTGCTGACTCTTGTTATTGGAAGTGTTTGGTATGGGGAAGAAAGACATAACTTGCTTTCGTAGCTTTCAAAAGCCCATAAATCTTATCTCTGTGGTGAAACCTGGCAGAAGTATGTGTTTCCACTGCATCAAATACATTTGTTTGGCACTAGCAGTGCTCTTCACTTTAAAATACAAAGAACAAATGAATTGTACAGCTGAGACTGTGCAATGACTTGTGCAGCAGTGCCTGGGTAACACTGGGCGAGTATGTTTCCTATGGTCTTCAAAGCCACTGTGCAGAGATCTTGGCTTCTCTGGGCCCATCTTTGGAGCTGATGTTTGTCAGCTGTGTCTTCCTGGTCCTTTGGGATTACTGTGAAGTGCTGGCCAGACTGGTGCTGCAGATTCCTTGATGTTCTTCAGACTTTCCAGCGTACATGGAGGGACGTGGCCATGCACAGGGTGTCCAGGATCAGTGGCCCCCAGCAGCTCTGCTCCTGTCCCAGGAGGTGTTGAAGCCTCTGTTGACTGCTCTGTTGAAGGACCCTGCTGCATGGGTGATTCAGAGCAACCTGCAATGGTGGGTTTTGGAGAGTGACTGGTTTCAAGCCCGGTGAAAGGTACCGTTACAATTGGTCTTTAGCAGGGAAGCTAAACAATGCTGGGGGAAAGAGCTGCTGAGGGGGCATCCCATGGCTTTGTGTCAGGTTTCTTACCCTGACATTGACAAAGAGGTAGTTTTAGCATCACTGGGGACATGCAGGTGGTTTATGTGCGTACCTGGCCCACGTTGAATCTGTGCCATAGCCTCACTGCTCTACCTGAGCTAGCTCCACCGGTGCCGGTCTGGCTCAGGTGTGCTCCTACTATACCTCTAACTGCACTGTGCTGTTATGTCGAATCTAGGAGGTATTTCAGCTGGCTGCTTGATCGTAAGTGTTCTAGCTACTCTTGTGCAATACATCCGTGTGTTTGGACAGAGGGACCGGTAATGTGATACTGTTCCACCTTGTGGCGAGTGCTTTGGGTGGTGAGGTGATCCTGAGCAGGTTGGCCAGTGCGTTGCCTCTTTTCTGTTTCCCTCTGCTCAGAATGGTGGCAGTTTACTTACGTTTCCTGAGACAGTGTAATGGTCAGCATGCTAATGGTCTAAACCAGTTGGACTGGTGGAGTCACTTCTCTGCACGTTTTTGGGTTTTTCAGTCAACAAGGTGTTTGTTTGGATGAATAGGAAAAAAAAGTCAAGGCAAAGTTAGGATAGCAAAACCTGAGATCCACAGGAAAACTGGAGTGGGGCACTGCCTTCCTCATCTCCCACCCAAGTGCAGGACCAGCTCTGCAGATCAGCGGCATCTGCTATGTTGAGCACGACCAATGTCTGTCCAACCCAAGAGATCCCTAGTGACGGTGACTCGTAACATCCCTGCGCCATCTGTTCCCCTGCTTAGTGGGATGCGCGTACTGTAAATTAATGAGTGGGTCAATGCGCCTTAGTGACTCCTCTGTCACCTTCACTTGGATTTTGTGATGGCCACGGAGAAGGGAAGCAGGCAGGGGTGATACTGTGCCTGGTCAGTGCTCGCCAGATCCCATGATTTTAGATGTTTGCTGCTTTCTGAGTTCAATGTTGAGGGATGGTTAGCTCAGTAATGGTGAACCTCACAGCCTGTCATAAAGCTGGTGTTCTGGAGGCGGATAGACAACACATGCAAACTTGTTCCTTGTCAGCATAATCACAATAATGAGGTTACAATGTCAGCAGCGTTAATTGAAATTACGACAAAGCCAGGTGTGTAAAATACACTGTGATAATCTACAGCCAATTAAGCTGCATTGTAAAGTGACAGTGAACTTAGCTGCAGATGAAGACAGAGCTGCAAACTATGTGACAGGGAGGTTAGTTTGTGTTAGTGCATCACTGCGTTTGTCAGGCTGGCATGAGTAGAGCGGTATTGTCTGAAAAAACAGGCAGTGCTTCCCTACATTTGGCTTTGGTTGGTGTTTGTGCCTCTTGAACGAGACCCCCTGTTTTTTTAGATGGTGGACAAATATGTATAATCTTTTTGGCAATTTCTCGCAGAGTGCTTGCTTCGATAAGATTGTTTTTATTCAGAGTAATCCCCATCCCTACGCTGTACTGGGTGTACAGGAGGACAAAAAGGGAGACAGTAACCCACAGCCTTTAACTGAGATTTATCTCATATAACTGTCAAGAATTAAAATATACTGCTTGGGGGACATGCTGAGTTTCTGACAGTTCCTGTTCTTTTCTATATATATATATATAAATTGTTTCCTTTCTGGTCCAGGTGCTTATTCAGTCACCTGAAATCGGGTGGCTACAGGACAGACCCATCTAAATGACGGAAGAATCGCTTAATTCCAGTGTTTCAAGGTTAGTATCATCATGCTTCTGTCTCAATCCTACTAACAGTCCCTAAGGATTCAAACCTTTTAGAACGGATGATGACGGCTGTGACCCATGATCAGTGTATCTCGGCATTTACCCTAATGAGGAGAGTTTTGTGACTTATTTGACTACAGGCTGAGTTGTCCAATGTGCAATTGCTGTACCTCTGAGAGCGAGCCTTTTCCGCCTCAAAATAGGTTCCCATGTAAATTGTTCACTCAGCGCTTGGGTGACTCAAACAATGAAAATAGCAATAGGGTACCAAGCTCACTCAACAGCAAGTACCATGAAGGCTGAACTCTCTGTTGATGTTCTGCCTCGTGTGTTAGTGCTAGGAAAGAGCTCCCTTGACAAAACTCCAGGAGACATCAAAACTATTACCTCTCAAAAATATGAGAGGCAGCTGCTCACTAATAGATGAGTCTAGACTGTGATACTTGTCATTGCTCCAGAGTATTGACACATCACAGAGAGCAAAATGAGAACAAACTCATCTTTCCCAGATACACCAGGAGAAGAGCTCATCCTTAAATAAGCACCTCTTAGACATTAGGTCAGCCTCACGTGCTTAGTCATATGAGAGGTGAAAGAGAGCTCTTCTGCAGACCGACCTGGGCCAGTTTTTGCACTACAGCAAAAGTGAATCCATTATGGAGAGCAGCATTGGTGCTCAGTCGTAGTGCAAGCTGAGAGCTCATTACAACTGTCTAATGCTGGTTTTCCTTCATTCAAAACCTGCAGTTCTTTATTTTCCCCCTCCTCCCCCAAAAGTAAAGCTATTTGATCTGAACTCGGGCCTCTGCTCATTACAGCCTTCCAGGCTCTGTCTTTTTGCTTATGAATCAAACTCTATCAGAGATCTCTGCAGTTTTAGTGCTTTGGCAGCAGCGCTCTTCACACGTCGTTATAGCAACAGCGCGTACTGTATCCCACATCACATTGCTAAGACAAAATATTGTGCGTCCTATAGGGTGCGCGGTATCTGCGTTGTTTTAAAGGATATACTGAAGCACACATCTCCTTTCTTAGATAAGAGCCCTGTTTCATAGCGGTTGCTCTAGACTTCCTGGGTTTCTAATCATCTGTAACGTTTGTCTTGGAAATGTTCCCAGCTCTGATACATCCCTTTTGTAACAGAGCGAGCAGAACTGCATGTCCCTCTCCGTCAAGGAGTGAACAATTGATTTATACAGCGGCAGCAAAGGATCCATTCTCTCTTGGAATAAAAGTGTGTAGCAAAATAAAATCATGTTCAGGACTAAACCCGGTTAAGCTTGTTTTGGGAGAAGGTGGGTTACGTGGCCGAAAGCTCCCGTTGTACTGTGAGTTACTGGGATGGAGCAGAAGTGATGGCAGGACCTCTGGTGCTCTGAGGAGGGATGATGATGAGGTCGTGCTGGTCCTTCCTGACTCTTCTCCTTTTTACAGTGACCTGGGGATTTGTTTTCTGGTTAAGGCTTGTTTTTCCTGCAGCTGAGTAAGTCTCCTGGCTGTCAGTCCTGGCTCTGCTAAGCCCAACACAGCCCTCTGCCGTGTGTGAGAGGGAAGTCATACTCTGACCTCAACCCATCCGAACGAGCCTGTGTTTCAGACACAGCTTATACTGATGTTGCCCATCTACTCCTTCCTCTTTTTTACCTTAGAATGTTATAGCATTTGCATATCCGTTTAAATAAAAAACAAAAATCCATCAATCATCTCCAAAATTTTGCAGATGAGCGCTCTCCCTTCTTCACCCCACCAAGCACCTCCACAAAGGAGAGCCTCAGCCCACGCTTGCATGAGCAGAGGTAAAGGGCATCTCTTATGTGGGGGCTGTTTTCACAGGCTGTATCTAAGTACCTCGGGGGAAGGAGCTGGAGCTGCAAATGGTGTATTTCCATTTACAGATAAAGTTATGTCAAATGTGGCAGTTTCTGGGAGATGTCACCTAGTGGAAGGATGACCTCCTCGACAGTTTTATCTTTAACAATGGGCCATGCTAACAGATAACTGAATTTATGAAGACGTCAATTCTGTCTGACTCTGCATGTTTGCTGTCAAGGGATCTTCCCCACTTTGTGTTCCTGGACATTTTCTGCAATGACTTATTCTTTTGTCTCTCATAGGGCTGTACAGGGACCTTTTTCTGTCAATGGAAAAAACAAAAAAGGACAATGTATGGAAAAATTAATAGGACAGAAAGGCTTTTGAGTCCTTTGAAAAATGCACAGATGAATGCCCCCTGCCTGCGTTCTGCTTTTGCGTGCTTGTAACAGAGATGGGAACTCTGCAGAAAAGCAGGGGGTGGACTAGATGACCTGCAAAGGGTCCCTGTCAACCTCAGCATTTCTTTGATTAAGAGGCATCATGCTAAAATTGATGTAAGGCAACAGAGAGGGGAAAAAAATCTCACATATACACACAAGGCTCTGTGTGTGTGTGGGGGGGAAATGGCAAAAACAAAAAGGGAGTGAAAGTTCCCTCTTTTTGTTTGTTGCTCATGCTGATGTTATCAAACAAACCGATGTATATTCCTTGCAGAAATGAGCACAGAACAGGAGATCCTGTTGTTAGAGAGAAATGGAGGGCTGGTTTCCAGCAAGGCGCACGTACAATAGCGCTTTCCTCTTTCCTGAGCAACGCACACAACTGTGCTTTCTTCCCAGCGCCTGTCTGAGGCACACTGAACTCTTCTGTAATTCACTTCAAGTCTAACGTCTTCGAAAGGTCACATCAGCAGCAGGCAGAGGTATGAAGCTGGCAGGTTTTGCCTAGGATCAGCAGGGGTATTTCAGGCTGGGCTGAAGAAGTGTTTGTAGGAAGATGCTTACAAGTTTCTGTGGAGTTTGTTTGTGTCACTCTAGTGCTTGTATTTTTACTTTCACAAACATTGCAATATAAAAAAATAGATTATGTTTTCTAGACACACACACACAAAAAGACTGACACAACACAAACACCCCTTCAAAACAGGGGACATCAAAACCTCATATTGTTTACTACCTGGGTAGTAAGTATGAATAACTATTTACTTGTACTTTCCACGTTGTGGGCTTTGTTACACAAAAGGCTTTAACAGCATGCAGTGCCTTCTCTCTGATTTATGCGTGACAGTGTGGTCTGAGCAGCAAGCCAGAGACTGCCTGGGGTCTGTGCATGCTTCTGCCTGTTCTGTTGCTCAAGCGCTGCCCAGGAAGCCAGACTCCTCCTCTGGCACACACCCAGGCTAGAGCTTCATTTGACATCTTTGCTGCTGTAGGTGGGCAGGAGGGGTAGATGCTTCCAGGCCATCTGCAGACCCGCAGTTGCTGCTTTTCCTGATGGTGGGGTGAATGCTGGAGCATCTCGGGAGGTGCTGTGCAGGCTGTGTCTGAGGGAGGGAAGGGGAAGATGAAGTGTTTAGCTGGTGCTTGTGGCTGTAGGTGTGCATGAGTCACAAAGAATGTGTGTGTGTGTCTGAGGACAGAGTTGTGGTTATAAGACCTTTGCAGGGAGAGCCTGGAGACACCTCTGCAGTGAGAAGAACCCGCCAGAGGTGGGCTCCTGAGTACTCCAGCCGCGTGGCACCTTTGGTTTCACGTTGCAACTGGAGGCTGGATTGAAGCCCCGCTCAGCCCTGAAGTCTGTTCCCTTTTCCAGCCGTTCTCTTTTGCCCCCTGTTGCCTGCAAGGATCCGAAGGGCGCCGTAAGGTCATCAGGCTGCTTGCTGAACTCAGCGCAATGTACACTTGTAGTCTAGAGGCCACTGGAATGGCTCGTAAACAGACCTTGCTGACCCTTGAGCTCATGGCTTAATCTTGACTCCAGCCAAAGACGGGCCTAAATTAGAACTTGGGCTCCAAACCTCATGATGTGGTCTCGTTTCCAAACCTGTGACTTTGTGGGCTGGGAATCCTAATTCTGTAGCTCTCAAGCCGTTAACTTCCTGTTGTGTGCCTGCCGCAGGACAGTGGCTGTCCCTGGATCCGTTCGTTTCACAGCCATTCCAGGTGGCCACGTTAGATGCTTTTGGGGAG
>NW_010418405.1:12075-13823 GCF_000710305.1 Buceros rhinoceros silvestris | reverse complement strand
TCCTGGTTGTGTCCCTGCCGCAGGACAGTGGCTGTCACTGGATCCGTTAGTTTCACAGCCATTCAAGGTGGCCACGTTAGATGCTTTGGGTGAGATGCAAGAAGCTCTGCAATGGAATGACTGCTGAGGCTTTTTTGATGTTTGTTTTAAAATTTTGGATGTGGAGACCATGTAGCTTCCCTGCGTGATTTTTACCACAAAGCCCTTGCTCTGCAGCATTTTCTTCATGGGATTCAGTGGGACCTTGAGGGGACTGTGGCTCTGCTCACTCAGCCGTCCATCCCCAGGACATGCTTTGCCTGTTCTGTGCCTGAATTGTTTCTGCAGCCTGCTGTTACACATCTAGCATCAGTTTGCTTCAGCAATGATACAGAAAAAATGTCTGAAGGAGAGTTTAGGGAGAACAAATGTCAGGCATTGTTGCCTTTCTAGTGCGTTTCAGTTCTGCTCCTGACTTTCAGCATCTGTATTTGTTACGTGAAGTGAGTCTCTATGTGCATAACCCCTGGGGCTCTTGTCCAAATGATTGGACAGAGTTGTCTTCTGTGTAACAAGAATCCCAAAGAAAGTACAATTTATTAGTTGCCCTACCACGAATTCATTTCATTACACTGATGATAGCGAATGCCCTGATCCTCTAAAATTAGAGGAAAACCGAGAGCAGTTGTACATCACATCAGACTGCAGCCAACAGATGTAATCGTTACTGCTTTCCCCCCAGAACAGTGCAATTCAGCCTCATGCACATTGGAACGGGACAACTTCTTACATCAATAGAGTAGGTTAACAGCTGAACAATTTCTGGAAAGATGCAGCAAGTAAGATGAACACAAACCACTGATACGAACTCTCTGAATAACCTTATCCTAAGATCTGAGTGACTTGTGCTGTTGCTATATTATTTTGTTGAGCTGAGACCCACTTTTAGTGCTTTGGTTAGAGAGTATCTTGTCAGAAATTCTACTTACCCTTAGTAAACATATGAAAAGGAATAGGTTTCAAAAAAAAAACCCAACAAAAAACAAAACAAACAAAAAACCCCAAACCACAGATTAAGCCCAGTTTCATGGGAAATGTGATTAACTCCTGTCAACAACTGCTGGCTGTTCATGCAAGATAATAGATACCCTCCCTGCATTGTTTTTAACTCGCTTTGGATGTACATTTGGTGAAAGAAGATGGAATTTCAGTTTGTGGCTGTAGGATATTACCTTGATCAGCTCCTGTCTGCATCAGTTGCAATCCTTTCTGTTGCTTTTATTAGGGGAAGGATCAGACTCCTGGTTAAAATCCGACACGTGTTCCTGAGTACCCGCTCACAGCTTGAGGGGAATCTAGCAATGGTTTTGACAAGAAAAACCATTATTCATCATGCCTCATTTAGCAGGCATCAAATTTTACATTTTCCCTCTGCCAGCTATTCACTCTCCCGCCCCTTCTCATCAGTCAAATACAATTAATATCACCTTAGCTGACTGTTCACTTTGATTATCCGGTCTAGTACTGTTACTAGTTTCCTTTCTTGACATTAGCAAACCATGAGTAATGATTTATAACCCAGTTAAACAGCATTGCTGGCATGTCCATATACCTATATGTGTTCTCATTTTTACTCCAAATACCTCCCAGACTAATTAAATGTCACCGTAATGTTTCCTTGTGCCTTTGACCAGCCTAGTATTCCTGACCATCTTTCACTGTGAATTTCTTCCCGCCATCAGCTCTTCTGCGCACTCTCTCATTGACCG
>NW_010418405.1:11378-11993 GCF_000710305.1 Buceros rhinoceros silvestris | reverse complement strand
CAGAGAAAATCCTATTTTTTTTCGATTTCTGTATCCTTGTTGCTGGTGTGCCTTCTTTGGGTTTCTGAAGTGGTGTGTGACCTCTAAAATAACATCTTTGACATTTAGTCAACATCTTGTACTATCTTAGTTCAACAGGGTCCTTCAGCCAGTGTTCCCCACTGCTCAGAAGCACCGAGGAAGGAGAGCTGTCAGTCTGCAGTAGACAGTTGCTGAGATTAAATTATCCAATTTGTTGGACCACCTGCTGGTAGCTGTTGCTCCTCTTCACGTTTTCACTACGTGCAGCCTGAATGCTGCAAATGCTCCTGAGGTACTCTGAGTAGCTGTTTGGCATGAATCAGCTCTGATATCATCACCGAGATCAAACAAATCAGATGTGGGAAAGGCTTGAAGGAGTCCAGATGGGTTTATGTTCCTCATCCTGCAGCTGGAGAGGATTGGTGGGTTGATCGCAGCAGTGTGCTGTCTTGCTCTCTGTCCTGTTGAGTTTTCAGCGTTCTGCAACACCCTCCTTTTCGTGAGTTACCCACATTTTAGAAGCAATGATTCTTGCTATAAAATCTAAACAGTCAAAATACATACCCAAACATTTTATTGCAAATCTAGGAAGAG
>NW_010418405.1:0-11285 GCF_000710305.1 Buceros rhinoceros silvestris | reverse complement strand
GTTGCGCTCTCTATTCCAATTAGGATGTTAGTGCAAAAACCTCTTGTGAGTGCTAAGTCATCCTGCCCTCCTGGAATAAGTTTGTGTGGTCGTCATGGAGGCGGTCAGGACCATTGGAGCTGGCTATTGATTTCTTTGGCTGATTCCTTCTTAATCTGGCGTCCGTTTTGTCTTTTGCCAGCTCACTCACTGCTGGCTTGCAGGTTGCATTTTCCACTGTTGGCTGATGGGAGCCCAGTAGGTAGGAGTCCGCCACGGGTGGTGTCTACTGGCTCCTGTCTTTCTGTTTGCCATAGTTTTTGTGATGGACTGACTGACAGAAGACACCTCACTCCACTGGTTTGGGGGGTTTTTTGTTTGCTTTTTTTATTATCACTTTTTAATTCGGTTAATTTGGTCTATTAAATGTCGTCTTGTAACCACACAATAATAGTGAAACTAACCACATACTGATGGGTGAAAAATGCAAATTTCAATTCCTGCATGAAAGTGGCACACTTGATAGCTGAATATGCTGGTGTGCTCATAAAACATAGGAGTGGCCTCAGAGAAAGGCAAGATGTTCTAGAAACTTCAAATGCAAGCTGTGTTCCTGTGTCTGGTTTCAACACATATTAAGCTCTGTCCTTACAATGCACCATGTGACTATTCAATCATTCTCTAATCAAAGTTTCTCTAACCTTCCCAGAACGTAAACTGTTTTAAAAGAGAAATTATTTTGTGGAGATCTTGTATCTGTATTTCCTCAGTTCATTATCCTTTTGATGGCTACCAAAATTCTTCTGACAGTATGGGGGACAGTAATATTCGGAAAGGCTTTAATGATCTTGTAGTTGGCTTTAAACGCAATTAATATTAGTGAATCTTTAAAATCAAGCATCCAAGTATTCATTAGAAGAGGAATTTGTTCCTCGCTTTGCGTTGGGGCTTTAAGGAGGTAGCTGGAGTTTCTTTTCCTCTTCTGGCCCAAGGAATATTTAAGTATTCCTTGAAAAATAAATCAGCTTCAATCCGTTGGTATTGACAACTTCCCATCCTAAATGCTGCACACCGGTGATGTGAGACATGTGAGTTGGAACTCTGAGGGATGTGGGGGAAGCTGTACCAGAATCTCCCATGCTCTAGGCGAGGATGGTGGCCACAGGGGACCATCTGAAAGGTCTTCGTTAGCTGCTTAACTCAGGAGAGAGCTGAAGGTCGTGCATCCATCCAGACCAGAGAGGAGTGCTCCTTACAGCAGGTCTCTGGTTTAACACATGTAGCACCTGGGCACAGGACTCCCTTGTTTAGACCCCATTTGATGTTCAGTGATGGTACTGCTTGAGCTGACATAAAACATGAGGGCAAATCTGTGATTGCCTGCAAAGTACGTATGCTTTGGGGTAACGTGCGTGCTCACACCTTTGTCGAGTTTATTGTCAGTCACCTAAAGTAGCTGCAGATCTACCAGGGAGGTGAGGAGGTCTGCAGCATCCCATTAACGCTTCCTGACTAACATGTGGGTTCCTGGTTATACGGTGGCCCTGGCCCATCATGCACACTGCAATTGCTTCTGCCCAGGCCAGCAGAAGCTGGGCACCTCATTTAGGGCTCCCAGTTCTGCAAGCTGCCGGCATACCTGGCGGTGTTGAGAAACTAAATACTGTATCGCCCAAATTCTTTTTAGAGTCTAGCTCAGAAACACTTATCATTTGATTATTTTAATTTCACGAGTTCCTAGAGGCCAGAGAGAGGATGAGGATCTCACTGTGTTAGATGCTGCACAGACATGTAGAAAGAGTCTTGCCCTGGAGGTCTTTCAATCTATGTACAAGAAGATTAAAGATTAGAGAAGCAGAAATATCATGCAAGTACGATAATCAGATGATAAGTGGTAAATGTCGCATTAGTTCCACATTAGATTTTTTTTCTCTTGTTTTCTTGTTATATTCCTTCACTTTTACCACCAAAGATAAGAGGTAAAGAAAGAACTGATGCTTTCCACTCCTGTTAATATATCTCACCTATGGCATTTTGTTATTGTAGTTTTTTTTTTTTCCTTAACATTTATTATTATTAAAAGTATTAGCATCAATAACGGTATTTTTTACTATTATAGTGCCTGATGTCTGACAGGGCTTGGAGCTCTATAAGCAGAGGCATAGATCCATTTCTAGTTAGTTCAGCAGCCCTTATTCTGCTTCTTACAAGAAAATGAAGATACTTCTTAGGGGAAAAAAACAGTTCAGTGATTAGATTAAGTATTATCTCCTTAAGCCCCAGTCCTCTTCAGGGACAGCACATTTTTGTTGTTAGAAGTCTTTTTTCCAAACTTATAGCTACTTAATGATTTCTATGTATAGACTAGTCAATATGTTTCTAGAAGGTTTTGCTTTGCTAAGTGAAGCACAGCAATCACCTGGTGATACTTAAGCCGCGTATGAAAGGGAGTCTTTCTTCCTGTGTTGTGCTCCCTAACACCTTCTCTGGCTCCAACGGATTTCATTATTTGTTACCTGTGAATTTATTGAAGCGTGGTATGTACAATGGGAGACTTCGGGTAGCTGAAATCAGCATCTGGTGCTTACCGTAATGGGATGTGGGAAGAATGAAAGAAATCGTAGTCCCATCAAAATCAATGATAACACTCGCTGCACTCCAGTGAGGACAGGATTTCGGGCCATGAGCACTGGTAACAGCATGGCCCCGCCTTCTCTTAAATGGTTCTGCCTACAGCGGTTTCTCTTATGTCCTGTGTAGAGCGGATCTTAAGCATGGTTTTGATTTATTATTGCTCAGGGATGTGCTTGGGAGTAACTCTAAATTTATGTAATTTATGTAGTGATGAGGCCCCACGCTCCAGAAGATGGTCAGAACACCATCTTTGAAAGGAAAGAAAAGTTTTCCTTCAAAAACCGGGGGTATAGAAGGTTTAGTGATAGAAGGTCTTTTCTTGAGACAAGTTTCGTACAGCCTCATTAGTGTCAGAACCATGACTTTTGCTCTTCACTTATTTTAAAGAGCTGTAAACATCTCCACGTTTTCTTCCGTTTCTCTCATCTCAGCCCCATTCTCCCGTTCCTCAGCAGGGATTTTCCTTGGCCTGTCTGGTTGTCATGAAGTTGCACGTCTAAAATGATCTAAAGACCCATTCTTCAGCAGCGTCTGGCTTTAGGGAACACAAGTCTTTCCGGGTAGTTTGGGAAATGCTGGTTTCTCCTCTCCACTTTTCACAGCAGGCACTAGATGGTGCCACGTTACTGAGCTTTGCTTCAGAAAACATCATCAGGTTTAGCCTGCTTTTCTCTCCAAGGGATGGGAAGGAGTAGGGCTCCTTTACCCACACTGGAAACATGGGTGTAGTAAAAAGTCCTTTTCCTAACCCTAAACTTTTGTCAGTGCAGGGCCAGTTCCAAACCAGAACATCGTTCCAGCCCAGTCTGCTTGTTTCCTTTTCTTTTAAAAATGGTGCTGCCATTCCTGTATTTCCTTGGTCCACGTGGAGTATGTGACACTTGCTGTAGAGCTGAGTTTACTGGTAATGACAATATTCCATCTATCTCTTTAATCTGTTCCTGTAATTCCCCATCTCTTCCCCTCCTTCTTATACACTCCCGTTTCTCAACGGATTTCTTCAAATGTTTAAGGAAATGATGAAATAAACCCAACAGATCTGTTTAAATCAATTTGCTGTATTTTTCTACAATAAAAATATAAATTTAAAAATCAAGTGGGTGAGTTCAAAAGAAAAAAAATCAATATTGTCTACCACAAAAGACAGTACAGGCAGGCTCTTTAGTGCAACGCACGCAGTGCTGTATGAGGGCCGTGCACAGGCTATTCAAGCATCTCGCCTTTCGCTGCCTAAGTAATTGAGCTTTGTCTCAAAACAGTTCCGTGTTTCTCCTCCCGAGGTTGCCTGGAGCCAAATCTGCCGAACACATCAATGAGGGTAGAGGGCTTTAACCGGACCCAGTCTACTCCCTGCCTCCCCACACAAGGTTTTTCCTGGTTTGAAATACCACGCTTTGCTGTTGCGGTGAGAAAGCTGTTGTAGGAGAGATGCTGATTTGTGATTGGCTCGGACCAACACGAGCAAAGAGCATTTCCTTGTGCAGGTGGATGTGGCCCTACATCCAGCTGGTGAAGGAGGTGAAAAAGGAGGTGAAGGGCTTGTCTGGTGCTGTCACGAGCCTCCCACTGGGAGCACAGCTGAACCTCTCCCTGTTAATGGCTGGCTTCTGGCCATGGGGATGGGGGCATGGGGCAGCCTGGGCAACCTGTCCTCTTCCTCGAGACTCCTGGAAATAGGCAGTGGGAACCCGTGGGCTGAGCACGGAGGCAGGTGCAGAGGAGAGCTTATTATTGGCAGCCTGGGCAACCTGTCCTCTTCCTCGAGGCACCTGGAAATAGGCAGTGGGAACCTGTGGGCTGAGCATGGAGGCAGGTGCAGAGGAGAGCTTATTATTTGGAAAGGGCTGTCTGAGGTCAGCAGGATCCCTCCTGTCTGTAGCTCAGTAGACGTCCTGCAGTTATGGAAGAAGGAAAGGATGATGTTGCAGAATGGAGACAGGGAAGACCATTCCCTGATGCCGTTCAATTTGAGTATGAGGTTGATCCTTTGAAGAAGGGGCTGAAAAATCTAATGTGCATAAGAATCTAAACCTGTGGATGAACCAGCCTGATCTTCAGCTGTCCACTTGGGTTTCTTCAAGGTTTTTGTGTGTGCGATCCAGCACTGGCTACGTCTCCAGGAACCAAGCATGCAAAATGAGATATGGATCCCAAATGCAGAGTCTGGAGGGCTTGCACCTGTCTCTGCTGTGGATCCAGGGGGTATGTGAAAGCTCAGATGGAGATGTGATGGGTCTCTGGGCCAGATGCATTCCTCCAGATTTGCTTCCTCAGTCTTTCTTCAAATTCTTACCTCCATTTAGGGTGAATCTTTGCAAAACATAGTGTAAGTGTCTTTTGCTGAAGTTACACTGAAGATCTAAAATATCAATCAAAATGAGAGCATTTTCTCATCACTGCTGACTGAGGTTTCACACAATGTTAGTTAAAATGGATGGAAAAAAGCCACTGAAATGGTCTCAGCACAGAAGTTTGGTGAAATGTATTGCAATAGGACCATTATACTAAGGAGGAGGAAACAGATGGGAAATTTTCTGTGATAGAGGCTGTGTGCGGGCTTGAGGTGCCCTCAGAATTACCCAGGCAAAATTCAGCTGAACTGTATATTTCAAAACCTGAGACGGGAGAAAGAGCAGCACATATTAGTCTCTCATCTGTAGGAAAATAGTTAAAATGACAACAAAGACAAGAAAACCTACATTTCAATTTCAATACATCTGTTTGAATTATGGTTATTTGGTACTTTTGAGAATAAATTGCATTTGAAATGGAATCTTTCTAATGACTTATCTTTCAGGCAGGTATTGTGCACACCTTTTTAATGCATTTTACATGTTTGGAGGGGGGAAGAAAAAAGATGAATTATGAAGAAGTTAAGAGGAAAATAATTTCAGAAGGTAATGGATGAGCTCTGTCTGGAAGATTAATCAAGGCAGTTGCAAGAGAGTGCCAAAAGCATAACTGAAGTAGAACTAAATATCTGATTGTAATTAAAACTTTAGCCTTCTAATGGCTCCATGAAAGATATTTTAATAAACGTGAAATGCACTTTCTAAATGGCACGCTAACTTTTAATGACTTGGGTGTTTTGTTTGATTAGTAACCTGGACTGTTAAATTAAAGCCAACTGCAAATGCATGATAAAATATTGATGGTTTCAGGCAAATGAATTGGGGGAGTTATGCTTGACAGATTTTTGGTATCATTAAGGATTTTAACTGGTGGGAAATATATATTGCTGGTGCTTAAAGATAGTTAAAGAGGATCTTGTCATTTATATGCCCTGGTTTTAATTTTACAGTAATAATGGGAAAAAAATCTGAATTATTCACACATGGTTGGTCAAGAGAGGTCACTTAATTTAAAAAGTGTTATTTTAATTACACCTGTTTCTCATTTCCGGCATAGAAAATTAAATATTTGGTGGTATTTGGTTATTTCTTTTCTTAGAATGCCTGGAGCTTTCTTAAGGCTTCTCTGTGTTTTTCATATGTGTTAAAGAAGGAAGAGTGACATGGTAGAAAGAGTTTTATTGTTTCTAGTATAAGCAGCTTTATTGGAAGTTAATTAAATTAAAAAAAAACATAATGGTGTCTGCAGGTTCAGAAATAACGTGTGGGATTTCCAAAGGAAACGGGGATGGTCCCAGAACTCAGCTTCTTTTTGAGACAGATCTATTGTATTATCAAAATCCAGCAGCCTTTCTGATGCCTGTCTTCACATGATTGAAATGGGGGGAGTCGAAGCACTGTGGGGAAAATGGTAAAAGTTTATGTGACTCCTATTAATTTGCATCAGCTGAGAACTGATTGTTACTCCTAAGATGTGCTCTGGTTTTATTATAATGCCTAAGACTTTACGCAGACTTGACTTCTAGCCTGTTCTATTCTAACCTATTCTTTTTGCAAGGAACAGCGATCGAAATAAGGCACAGCGCCCTGAGCAGGGTTAATAGAGCAGCGCTTCAGAGGAGGTGTAATAGGTGAGATTGCACTGGAGAGGAAGGGAACACCAGATCTTTTGCAGTATCTGGAGTGACAATCAGACTGAAATGATACTTCCACTGAACTCAAAAGGATGCCCTGTCAGGGATTTTCAAAGGACCAGGTGCTTCCTAACGCTGTCACATCACCTTTACTTCTTTCTGTCTCCTTCCCACATTCTGGTTCTTCTCCCTGTGCCCAGGCAGCTGCTGGCCCTGCTCTGGCTGCTCCCCTGGCAGCGCTCCCTCGGCCCCACGCCTGTCTTCTCCTCTCATGCTCTGTGACAGCACCTCCGCCTCTGTTCCTGCGTCCAATTTTCCCCCTAAACGCAGGTGGCCAGCCTACAGCAAAGCAGTAAAAGGCTGCCAAATCCACATCCGAGTACCTCCCTGGGCTCTCGTGGAAGAGTAACCGTGTCCTGCTGGCTTCCCAGGAGTCCCAGACCTGGGTTAGGACTGAATTCAGTCCCTGATGAGCAGGAAGCTGGGAACATAGACTGTACTGGCCCCTTCTGAGGAAGCCTGAGGCAGAAGTTGTGGAAGGCATCCAGGGAGAAACAGTGTAAGCCAAGGCAAAAGCAGGCAGCTGCCATCTGAACCAGAATCTGCCATCACAGGATATTTGAGCTGTTCTACAATACCTCCTGGGAGTAATGAGGAAAAACCACAGCTGAGGGACTAGTTGGAGGGACTCTCTAGGTCTAACACCAATTTGAACCTCCATAGGAGGAGGAATGCAGGAACCTCCTGCAACCTTTAAGTAACGTCTAATGGCCACATAGGGCAGAGGGCTGCGTGACTGTTGGCCATGAACTGTTTTGCAGTGTCTTTTGACAAGTATAATTTATCCTGGGGAGGAAGGACCTGTGAATTAGCAAGAGTGCACTGAAAGAAAGCGTTAGAGACCTTGACTACCATTGTGTGTCTGACAGCAGCTAGTTACCCGATGCTGGTATCCTTTGCCATTAGAGAAACCTCCAGACTGTGTAACTGTGGTGGCAGTTCTGCTGTATTTCACATTATGCCCCACTTGCTTTGTTTCTCCATGGACACCAGACACCACCCGATCCACAAGACACCTCAGCCTAATTTTATGCAGGTGAATATTTCAACCAGAGCCTTTGTAAAATCCAGTCCCTTGGATCTCAAACTCTTCAGGGTTATCATCTTCTCATTGAGTCATGTGCAATACTGAGAATGTGGCTGGTGCACTACCAAAACTCCCTGGAGACACTCGTTTGTCAGAGAAAAATGCACCCATGTTCAATAAAGGAGTCTGTCGCTATTGCTGTCTGTAGCTCTTTCAGATTTATATATTCAGCTGATGATGAGCCATTCAGTATTATGGGTGTGATGTGTCTTTCCAGTTGGACAGGATGACCACAAATGTTATTAAATTCCACCAGTCTGCTGATGGAAGACAAAATCTGTTCCCACACAGTATCAGTAGTACCAGCATAGAAGATAATGCAATATTTATTTATGTACAGGAGGCCGTAGATAAATTTTCCATATTGTGAGCCTTGTGGAATGCTGAACGCTCATAAATGATGTACCAACTTTATGCTGGCAGGACTGGCAGATATAAACACGATGATGTTCCTGACTGGCTCAGTTTTCCTGTCATCCAAATGGCTTAGTATATAATGTAAAAGCACGTCTGAGTCAGTGAATGCCCATTTTTGAGTGTAGCCAGATGGATTTCCACTGTGCAGGCCCTTGTTTGATGTCTAAATTTGCCTCCCACATGCTCTCAGTATCAGCATGCTTGGAAGAAAACCTTGATTTAAGCTGTTTATGGAGGTTCCATGCTCAACGTTCACAGATCTTCTGACGTTCAGCCAAAAGGCTGGCTTTATTCCTCACCAGGCAGAGAGAAGCGCACTTTTAAAACCATTTCCCTAAAAAAAACAGAGACTAAGTGGGGAGTGGAGTTTCCAACTGTTGGTTTCAGCTGGGGGGGGTGTAGACAGTGTGTCCTTATTTCTTCCATCGGGGAGGTGGGTTTCTCTGGCTCTTCCCTTTGAACAAGTCACCTGGCTTTCTTTTAAAACTACCCATGCTACTTTTTGTTGTATGTTTTGTGTTGATATGTACCCACCTCCCTCACAAGGATGGTGGAGGCCCTTGGAGCCAGCTGGGAGGAAGCTGAACCGTTCCAGGATCCGGTAAGGATGTCCTGAAAGCAGCCTTTGGCTGAGGAACTTTTGACACCTCTCAAGCTAAGGGACATTGAATTCATGGATGTGATGGTTAAACTCAGTGTTTTTTTCAAAGCACGTTATTGAAATGTTGGTAGGATTTAAAATCTGTAATGTCACATGCTCAGTACTTCTTGCCCTGTTCTTTTAGCCATGGTTTTCTTCTTTCCTTTTCTAGATCCCCTTGACTTGCCTTTTAACCCTATTATATTATCTTATTTTTCATCTTTGCTGTGGTCAGTATATTTGTTTCAGATCAGCACATGAAAATTTGGAGTCTTGCGAGTCCTGGCTTGTCTTCCTAACCACTGGGTTTTCTTTTCTGCCTGGGCAGAAATATATGCCATCACATATCGTTCTCAATTTCTGGAAAAGCAAAAGGAAGGAGGCCCTCATCTAGTCATAACACACCTCAAATGGTTTTAGCAAATGGTGCCAGTCTTGTTAATATTTTGCTTGTTGAGCTTTTCACTCAGTCTCTCGCTTTGCTATGTAATTTGTATGATTTTCTAGTTGTGATCTTCTATCCATTTGTCCAGTCTCCCCGACCTGTTCCTGGCATGTGTTTCTTTCCAGCTAGATTCCTCATAATTTTCAAACTGCTGAATGGTTTTCCTTTTAATTCTAGGGGGTTTATCTCTTCTCCTTCTCAGGTTTCTCTTCCTTTTTTTTCCTGTGACCTGACCACTCCTTGCCAATATATTTCATCAGCTTGGCCTTGCTAGTTATCGCATGGATGCTGCAGCTCACTTTTTCCTGGGTATCTGGGGACATGTGTGCCCTGTCTTTCTTCAGCCTTTGCTGCCTAGGGACGCCCATGCGTGCCAAAACAGGGCATGGATGCTGTGGTTGAATGCAATGTGAGTACTGGTGATGGGAGAAGCATCATTTTTTAGTGCCCAGCCTAGAAATTCAGCCAAGAGTTACAGCCAGGGACCAGCATCTCGGTACTGATGGGGTCTTTGCTGCTTGTGCTTTTTTGATGACACAGTTTGTGTGTAGTAGCACAAATGGTCACTGTCCTTCCTGGGTTGAATCACGGTACTGACACACCCCATATTAATTTCCAGGCTTATCAGTGCTTAAGGTAATTAAATGGAAAGGAGACTTGGTATATCTTATGTACCATGCTCTGAAGTCTGAAGCTACTGGGGAAGTATGAAGCCTCAAATTGCAACAGCTTTTCTCCAGTCTCTGCCAGAATCCTTTCCCATCACCCTAGCTGAAAACACATGAACAAAAGATGTCATACAGTGCCTGTTCTTATGGTGAGGGTATTATTAAGAGGCAATATCAAGCAAATAGATACGTTTGCAAATCACCACCAGGTTTCAGCATATAACACTGGCTGCATGAAGGTTTGAAATAGACTGTGCTCTCTGGGGACACCTCAGGTACTTGCCTTGCACACTGGCAGTTGCTTACCTGTAGAATTTGCAGATGGCTTTTGCAGTGAAAACACCTGGAGATGGAGCGAGAGGGCAGTATCTGAGGCCAGCGAAGAGCCTATAATGACACCTAATGGAGCCAGAAAGAGACTTTTGCAATGAGACACAGCTGTAACCTCCTGTCACCCCGGTCCATGCTGCGTGACTGGAACCAGGAAATACGCTTTGGTATCTTGTCAAAACTCTGTAACACTCTGACTGAAGCTGCTTTGAAAGTGTGATCCTTAGTGGGATTATTATTTTTTTTTTTAAAGTAGAATGAAAAATGTTCTGTCACGTTCCAGGTTACAAACTGTAGCTGGAGTAATAAAAGGTCACTTTGCCATTCAGCATCCATTTCCTATTCCTTTGAAGTCCAGCATTTGCCAGCAAGTAAACCAAGATACTTCAAATGTTTTACAGCAACGTGGGGAGGTAGAGACAAATACATGACTAAAATAACTGATTATCTGGTACTGCCTTTGCTGATAAACAAAATGGGGCCCACCCTTGTTCTCCCTGGGTCTGTGCTCTGGGGGCTCTTCAGAGTTGCCTCTGTCTGGCCTTCTGCACTGTATCTTTTATACAAGGGTACGTCTCTTTGAAGTGTGTGGAGTGGGAGAAAAAAAAAAGCCCTTTTTTTTTTTTTGACATCTCCTTTGCCATGCAGCTTTCCTTTGCTTGGGAGGATTAGAAAATATTTCACCACCTATTCCCTGTCCCCTTCATCTCTGCTCCTCTCTCTCCCCAGCTTGTTGTATCGAGAAAAGAGAGGAAACGCCTAGAAAAAGATGCTTGCCGTCCACAAGCAGAAGAAAACGATACGGGAGGCTGCAGTGTTTCTTAAAAGGTAATTTCTTTTGCAAAGCTCCCCTTGTAATCAGATAGAAACATCTGGAAACAAACAAGCCGACCAGCTTGCTCTGGTTGCGGCCAGGAAGGAAACTGTCGTTAAAACGATCGCGGAGGCGGTTCTGAGGACTCGCCTCTTGCCAGCGCTGCGCAGTTGGGTGCCACGCG
This sequence comes from Buceros rhinoceros silvestris, assembly GCF_000710305.1. Taxonomy (NCBI): domain Eukaryota; kingdom Metazoa; phylum Chordata; class Aves; order Bucerotiformes; family Bucerotidae; genus Buceros; species Buceros rhinoceros. The sequence goes on along the minus strand of NW_010418405.1, from coordinate 42 downwards.
GTGACGGGAGAGGCCAGCTCTGCGCCGGGGACGATGCGCCCC
>NW_010418404.1:0-2640 GCF_000710305.1 Buceros rhinoceros silvestris | reverse complement strand
CGTGTCCACCTCTGGGGGCAGCGGGGGAAGGCGCAGCCCGGAACCCCCTCCCGCGGTGAATCTCCCGTTACCAAATAAGGACTGTCCGGTTGTACGGAAATACTGGTTTTTAATGAGGCGGCGATACAGGGTAAACTGGTGACACGGATCCCCTTTCTTTACCTCCCACACGGCGACCAGCGAAGCTTGCAGACACGGCACAGCTCCCGGAGTTCGCCCTCCCGTATAACCCGCGCGTGACACATTCCCGATACACTTACTGTATAAAAACCCCAAGACTTTTGACGTAAAAAACCCTTAACCTAAAAAAATAGCACCAGGGAGAGTCAGAAACCTTTAACGAGTATTAAAAGGCGTTTTGGAATGGACCTCTCCTCACATCGGTATAAACACAGAGCAAAAGGCAGCTCGTACAGGGGAAGATATTTCAAGGAAGACTAGTCGGCTGCAATTCCCATCAAGGGACCTTAACGCCAACACGATGCTCCTTCCTCTTTCATCTTTGTTTACTTTCCCCAAGTCCTTTTCTTCCTCGTCTCTTTCACTTTAGATCAGATGGGGAAGGATGTGAGACGTGGAGTATGAAATCAGAGATGCCACAGAGTGGAGGTTCCGCGTTAACCCAGCTTGGGAAAATAAAACCCACCCGAGGATCCCGTGGCCAGGACAGCATCACCCCCACGGTCCCACGTCAGGCTCCGTACGGTGACTGCGCTGGGGCTGGGCTGAGGAATCAGTGTTGGGACCAGGGTCCAGGCTGGGCACAAGGATTGGAACTGGCAGGGGTTCTACAAGCAGCTCCACCGCCCCCAGCATGCACCCCACCAACTGCCCCGCCGAGGGGCTGCGGACAAAGGTGGCAAGAGGCTGCTACTTGTCCCCAGGTGTGGCAGATGCCAGCAGAGACCCAGAGGCCACTTGGCATGTGGCCTGAACGCACAGCACCGAGAACGAGACCCTAAAGAGGAACCTCCAGGCAGGACCAAGGGGCAAAGGCTGCAGACTTCGTGCAGGCTTCTCCTCCTGCCCGATCCCCAGCGCAGCCTTGGGCTGGAGACCAGGAGAAGATGGTCCTCAGAGCTGGGGCGGGATCTGCACACGGGAGTGGGAAAGGGGAGGCTCCCTCCTCCGGGGAGGCTGCCCACGAGAGGGGTGCGAGGGGGTCCCCACGTGTCAGAGAGGTAGAAGGAGCCGGGAGAGACCCTCTCCTTTCCCACTGGTGCTGCACAACAGCTCCTGCGCCAGCCCGGGAGCATCGCCATCGGCCGTGGTTTGCACCCGCTTAACTCGGACAAGGCACCCAAGGACCCTGCTGGACGCAGGCAAAGGTTTGTAGTGAACACAGAGGTAGGGAAGGACGGAGGGACTGAGCGGAGAACATCACGAGTGGTTTCAGTGCATTGAAATGTGCATCGGAGTCCGAGTCCCTGGGAGATGCCGGCCGGGACAGCAGCCCCGTGGCTACAGAAAACCCGCAGAGAGGGACGGGCTCAGCTGTGCATCGCCCCCGGCACTGGCCACGGGACCAGCACGCCCAGGGCTCCACGAACAAGAGAGAGAACCCCCCGGCAAAGGGGGGGAGCAGAGGAGGCCTGTCAAAGGTGAGCGTGGCAGTGGCACAGGAGGTCACAGCCCCGGGAACACCCCTGGGCGCTGCCTGGCCGGGGCCGGGCTCGCAAGCACGGGCAGCAGCTCACCCTGTGCCCAGCCACGCAGGAGCAGGATCGGTGCCGGGGTGGGGTGGGATGTTCCCGGCCAGGAAGCCCCTGCGCCGCAGCCAATGCGCTGCCAGTACTGCTGGGGCCGGTGATGCTGCACGCTGGTGACGTCTGGGGGCTGGTTTAAAACATCGACCATCGCGCTGATCCTTCCTGCCGCTGCCCCCTGATTGCCTGGGAGCTGAAGGGATGCTCGGAGAACATGTTCCTCTGCGGGCTGTGGAGCCTGAACCCTCCCTGCTCTGGGTACTGTGTGAGCTCTCAAACCACTCAGCAGGATTTTAAAATGTATGGGAAAGGTGTAGATGCTTTAAAAAGGAAGTAGTGAGTATTTGTAAACTACAGCCGGACCTATAAAACGACATTTCTTTAGTTCTAGCTAGAAAAGTAACTCTATCACCTCACAGTTCGGTTTCAGCTACATTCAGGTCTAGGAATCTCCACATTCTTAGGTAATGCCTTAAAGCAGCAACAGACGTTAAACAAAATTAAGGTTTATCAAAAAAGTCTTAAAAAATAAAAACTATTTGGTTTCTGGATCCTGTGCGTCCAGAGCCCGTGACCTGACCAGGGTCCCTCGCGCCTGCTGCTACGTTTGGCGGTTTTTGGTGGTTGCTTCAAGAGAGGTTTCGTTTGTTCAGGAAAAGCAGTAACTGGTTCTGGTTCCAGGCTGCCTGCAGCGCCCCGGCAGCTGCCTCCACGCTGACTGCTCAGCAAGTTGTGACTTCCCAGCTCCCGGCTAAAACAGAATATTTAATGCTCTGGAGAGACGAGACTTCCCGTCTCATCGGTTATGCACAGAGCTTGCTGCGCTGGGGAATTAAAGCTCTTTTGTCCATCGTTTCCTACGTGTCGCTGCCGTTAGTCCCTCTGAAGAAGTTTCCCTGCCAGGCTCTTTGGTTACAGACGGTTCCCCAGCCCC
>NW_010418403.1:1273-13870 GCF_000710305.1 Buceros rhinoceros silvestris | reverse complement strand
GGAGGGGGCGAAAATCACAGAGGGGAGTACCTACCTTTATCAGAAGACTGATCATCTGTAGTTAGCATGGAAAGCAGAGTTGGTGTGATGTTAAAAGACTGGCAAATGATTGAGTAAAATTAGAGGGAATGGAAGGGAAGGTTCTTCTGGTCTCATTTGCATAACAGGCTTTTCTATCTTTGAAAAAAAGTGGAGTAATGTACCCCTATCAACTGATTAAAGACTTTCTGGCTAGAATTTAGTATTACAAGCAGTTACCAGCTTATTTGTCTCAAGAACATCTGAGAAAAACCCTAAGCAGCAACCCTAATTACATGCTTCCTAATACTGATTGCAACGGAAACTAATTTGGAAAAGCATTTAAATCAGTAATGCTATTTTGTGTTTTGGTTGAGCATCTTCCCTTCTCTTTGTAGCATAACAATACCTCTATCTCTTCGTAAGATGCGCCATGTGCTACGGGTCAGAACTTCACTTATGGCTCTGAAGAGGGACAGTTTCCAGATTCCTGGTCTCTGTAAGGGTGGCGCTGCAGCACAGTGCCTGGCTTCACACAGTCGTGGGCTGTCCCACGCATAGTAACAGCTGTGCCCAAGTACCCCAGAGCAACAGAAACAATAGATTCAGGTACGGTGAAGAATGTCTTCTGCCTTTCATCGCTGACTAGCAATTTCATCACAAGTACCAGTTTTTGTGTGAATAATTCACTGACAGAGGTGTCAGAGTTGTAAACACGAATCACCGTAAAGTCTGCTCGAGACCAGCTCTGTAACATTATGCCTGAAACGCAGATGGTGTTGCTAGCTCCAGTGATTTTTATCCTCCTTAAAGCTAGTTTATATTCATATGCACTTAGAGTCAATTCCTGCAGTTACGTTACGAAAGGCAAGAAGTGCGCCTTGAGTTACTTTTGCAGCTTTCAAGTTTTAAACCATAGAAAAAAAAATGCGAACACCAGCAAATTTTAAAGCATCTAAACAATGTGTAAAGCCTCGTGTTCTTGAAAGCAGGAGGAGAGGGACAGCCATATTTTTGGAAAACAATAGGCACTAGCAACACTGGATAAAGCTTAAACCCAAATCCTCTCATGTGGCAGCTTGTATCCTTGCAAATCCATCAACGACATATTACACAAAACATCAAACACAGTATTTTTGAATTAAATACTGAGAAGTTGGTGTCAACTGAAGGAATAGAACGAACTCACATAATGGTTTCTTGACAGTTCTGGGATTCTGCAGGGTGCCTATTGTTCTTCTGTAAGACAACCGCCTAAATAGAAAGTGATTGTATTTTAGCTGTGTAAGCTCAGAATTATGAAGAATTTACAGCATGTTCTACATAGTGCATTGAAAATAAGGAATGAAATAGTGAGACTGTGAAATACAGTGTCTCCACTAAGCCAAGAGGGTCAAGAGACATATTCCACATTTCTTTTTCTACACATTTGTTTAGCAACCGCTTCTTTCCTCACACTACAAAGCGTAAGTCAATGGCAAACTAGCCAAGGAAAGCTACAAAGTTTATTATATAATAGGAGATGATGTAGCTTTCAGCACTTTCCTCTCAGCATCTGGTATTCACCCTGGCATGATGCCACCATGAAAAAAGCACGATAAAAATCAGTGTGACGTTGCGTGCGTGAAAAAAACATCTGAAATCTCCATTGACAAACCTTTCTTGGAACTGTTTTGAGGGGATCAAGCCTGCTCTGAGGTTGGTATCTCCAACACGCTTTGCTTGCCACCATGTGGGATCATCTTGGCTTACAACTTCTAGGACATGTCGTCTCTTAAATGGCAGCCCAGCTTCCTGGCAAGGGATGGCTCTGTCTTCTTTGGGATTATAGCAGAAAAGCGCCCTCATAAACACCTTTAAAAGAAAGTCATACATTTCTTCTTGTCCTATTTGGAATTTCAAACTTCCTTTAAAAGGCTTCCCCAATGTGTACACTGCTAACTATTTATACTCTTCATCTCTCCTTTATGCTTTATGGTACTCAAAAATACTGAAACCTAGCAAGCTCCATCTGTATTCTGAGTTACTTATGCAACAGAATAAGCCAACTTTCAATCACATGCCCAGTCATTATGTATTGGCATTGTGGAACGCAGGACTCAAAGATCAAATCCCAAGAAACACAGTTCACAGTCTATGTAAGTATAAAACGCAATAAACAAAGGAAAAAAATTAAGAGGAGAAAACAATAAAAAAAAGAATTACGGCAAAGTTGCCCAATTATAAAGACTGTCCTTAAAATGTTCCTTTAATGCATCCAAATCTACTCTTCAGCTTTGGATTTCTATCCTACCTCTATATAATATATCACAGCAGAACCGCTTTTAGAAGTGATTTGTGGGGCTTTAAGGAAAAATTTGGAAACCGAGAGGAGGGAAGCAGAAATAGAGATTGACAGTGGAATCCCGTAAGGGACCAGTTGAACAGTGAAGTCCTTGCTGATCAAGGACGGCAAATGAAGCGCTCCCAGAGGAGTGCTGATGTTTGCAGTGGGCTAACGGGGTCGAACGATGAATGCAACTCTGCTTGCAAATAGGCCTGTTTTGACTCAAGCACGTGGCAAAATGCCCAGAGATAATGGACAGATAGGAACTGCCATGGTAAGAGAGACTGGCAGCAACACCAATTGCACAATAAAAAAAAAAAAAGCAGCAGCTTGATTTGAGAAGTGCTATGAAAGAATGTGTGCCATGAGGAAGAAGTGATTGAAGTTCTACTGAATAAAAAGGGCACAGTATTTTACAACAAGAAAATGCTCTATCTTTTGAGTTCAGTTATGGGTCTGTGAGGAATCCTGCATTTACCGAGATGCCAGAATCGCGTACATGTGGAAATGCATGCTTCAGTATTTCTCTGAGCTGTGTACCTTGCTGTCTTTTAGACGATCTTCCTCTTTGATGGCTGGAATTACTTTTAATGTTATCGATCCCTGGGACTGAGCCTGAGAAAGAAAGAAATATTTTTTACTTTGAAATCAGGACAAGGACACAATGCAGACTGTTCAAATTCCGGTTTAGGAGCTAGCATCTGTTTCTTCTCAGAACTCTAACAGGCCAAGCTAATCCACTGTTTAACTTCATTACAGAGGCTATCCTGATGTTCCGTGAGTACTCCACAACAGTCTCTTTCCCATGGAGACATCCACAGTCACTACCTGGCTAGAACATGTGAAGACCTGCATTAAAATTCCTTCATTTGCTTTTAGCAACTGCATTAGTTTCTGGATTACAGTTCACAGGGCAATAAATAAACCTGTGGCTTTTAGTACAGCACTATCTTCAGTTTTTGCAGGCTAATCATTTTAACGTGCTCCTTCGAAAAATACTGCTGTTACTTTCCCACGTAGTGGCTAACTGGTCAAGGTGAAATGTAAACATCTACTTTCACTCAAAAATCTTTGCTAGTAAATTGCAATTATTAGTTATAGTAAATTTAAAAAGCACTTCTAGGTGCCTTGGAAATCTCGAGTAGGTTTATCTCATCTATTTTAGATGCCTTAACTGGGGTGAGGTGAACTGTGTGCTAGAGAAGCCTGCTATTCTGCACAGATTAAAAAGGAAGCCTGGACAATCAGCTTGGACAAACAGTTGCAGGTCTTGCTCGAAAAGTGAACTGGATAGGAGAAACCCTTACATTGCAGACATTTAAAACAGGACAGATTAACAGCATCCCAGGGTCCCCACAAATAAAACTTCACACAGTATTTCAAAATATGATTTTGATGCCCTCCAAGTTAAAAGCAATTTAATGTATATTTAAATTTAGTGATGTCAGGTACCTCAGTCTCCTAGTGCTGCCATTCTTCTTACCGTGCCCCTAACTCCACTCCATGCAAAGACAAGGGGGCACCACGCCACAGGAGGGGAATCAGAGACAAATAAGCCTAAGAGCTACAATGCTTTCTACCAAGATGTGTAAGCATTAACATTTGAGAAGCTTGAAGCAAAAACTTGATTATCGCAGGGAATCTGCTGGTAAAGAACAGACTGACAGCTCTGTTGGACACACAGCCAAGACTTTCTTCAGGTTCCTAACATACCGTATTATGAATAAACTGCTTATCTTCTAGCAATGCACTTTTGAATTGCAGTTTGCTTGTCGTAAACAAAGCATGAAAGGGGAGTTCTTGACAGAGCAACATGTAACTTTATATTTGTATCTTACTTGGTACCAATTCAGTTCGCAGAAGTTTATGAAGTCAAAAGGAGAAGACTAATGCACTGGGAGAAGAAAAACTCCTAACGCAAAGACAAGCAGGGACTGCATCTTTTAGCTCTCTCTATATTTTAAAGTCATGGGTAAATTTCATCATCTGTTGTAATTACTAGATCACACAACCAGAAAGATCTTGAAATGAAAACCGGTGCAGACCAAAATCTGACTTATTTCTTCTGGTCGTTTGTGAAGCACAGTAATACCATTGACTTCTCTTAGTTCATCTCCAACATGGACAAGACCTGAAAAGATAGTAAACAAATTAAAGTAAGTCTACAGACTAGCAAGCAGCACTCCTCTAATGTCTGACCTAAGTCAACAGCATTTATCTCCCCTCCTCCCTCCCCAAGCTTAACAGAGTGCTCTGAATTCTCCCACCCTTATTCCATACGGTATTTCTTTTTCATGCAGCACAGTCTCATAGGAGACCAACATGAAGACAGAGAACATGTGGCACAGTGATCTGGAAAATCACTGCCTCTGTTTGGATCAGCGCTACGAATGCAGAACTGCAATAGTCTCATGAGGATGATCACGTCTTGTAAGGAGACACACCACTGGCTACAGAGGCAGGAACAACCCGGCTGTCAACTGACAGATCAAATCTAAGACCATGAATTCTCTCTGGGACTGAATTTTTTTTTTTTTTAAACAAGCCATGAGGAGGCCCTTACAAGTTTTGGTTTGTTTATCCAGTTCGCTAAGAGATGTTGTACCCGTGTTATGTAGCTACTGTTAAAGGACACAAAAGAATCTTAGTAAAACAAACAAAACACTGACTAAAACAAACTATTAGATTAAAAGGTAGACTTTTCTTTCTTCTTAGGCTTAGACCTACTTGTCCCATCTCTGTTGGTACTTTTTCCTAACATCTATTTTACAGAGAAACATACCTAACTAAATTACTAGATTACTGATGCTAAATGCTAGATTACAGAAATGCAAAATGCACTCTCTAGTCATTTCACACTACATTTATCAATTACACTAATTTGAAGAATGATAACTGTCAAGAAGAAAGCTGTAACTAGCTGATATATTTTCACAGTAACTAATTAATATTGGGCTTCCCTTACTCGTATATTAAAAAAGTGCATGAGGCTTGGAGTCTATTAAAGTCTTACATAAAGCCAATTCAGCTTATTCAATGAAATCAAGGGGATCAACATTCTCCTGAAAACAGAAGGTCCAATACTTCACGAATTAACACGGCAGATCTTGAAAGCATACCGAATGATAGCCTACACACAGGAGTCTCTCCTGCCACCAGACACTAGGAATTGGCTAAGTTTACCTAAGTTTACCATGTCGGCTCCCTTTATAGTCAATAAGGAAGAAAAGCAGTTCCAGCATTAACCTAACGCACTCTAGAGCTTGCTGGGATGATTTGTTCTCCAGCAATGTTCATCTTCCTCCACTGATTACACAGAGAGCCTACATACTAGTCTGAATTTGACATCAAAGAGTTGCCTATTAAGATTTCAACAGGCTGCTATTTTTATTTATTTTACAAAAATAGCCTATACAATATTAAACACCTGTGCCCAAAGGACTGGTTTTGGAACCAATAACCATCAGATTTAGAGATTACTGCTCTAGGTATGCGTGTGCACGTGTAATTCTGGAAATTAAATTCTGGAATTTAATTAATTAAAAAAAAATTACAAATGCAATTTTAAATCTCCTTTTCTTCAGAAATTTACCACTGCGATCAGCTGCACCTCCCCTCATGATCCTTGCCACAATCACAGCTCCTGTGTGCTCATCTCTTCTGATGGTAGCTCCCTGAAATAAAACATACCCCCCCAAGAAAACCATCATAAGAAATGTGCTTAGAATACAGTGAGCAGTGAAATCACATGTAAGAAATGTGTCTTTTAAACTGAAATTATTTTGTTCTATAAATTTCATCTTCCTCCTTGCCAATTTTCACCATTATTCAACTTCTGCCCATGCCTGCCTTAGATGTTTGTGGGAAGGTGCACACCTCTTCCTGTCAAGTGCTTACACTTACCTACATCATTGTGGTGATCAAAATCACTCAAGTGTACAAGTTCCTACAAGAAGCTTTCCCTGTGTGTCTTCTGAATCTTTATACAATACAGCCAGCACTTGTATGTATAAAAGCTAGAAAAGCCAAGTAATTAGGTTTTTTCCTTCTCCTACCTCTGCTGGCAATATAAAGCTTTAACAGGAAATTAAGTCACTGCTTTCTTCTACTACCTACTGTCATATGAAAAAACAATTGTTCGTTCTTAGGAAATCAATTCTTCCATTTCTATTTGGATAAAATTAGTACCTTGTCAGTGTTTACACAGAGCTGTCAAACATACTCTTACCGTACATCTCTGGCTTTCATGCAAATTAAGGTATTAAATCATTTAACGTTAGCTACAATATGAAAAGAATTAATATGTATAATAAGCATAATTTCTTTGACATATACAGTTTCCTCAGAGATCATGTCCGCTGTGTTAACTGGTGTTACAAACCCACGCCTATAAAGCATCTCAGGCAAAATTATAACAGTGTATTTATCAAAGTTTTCTTTTTATGTTACTTTACTAGCTTCAGAACACTCCCAAGTTTTCTCAGGCTGTTTGATGACATCCTTAGGTATCTCCTCCATACTCACAACAACGCTTTTGCACTACAGAGTTTTATTATTAGGGATGGGTATGTACATCTTTTATGTACCAAGGGTTCTTTATTTTTCACTAGCCGAACAATTTTCACTGATTCCTCATCAAAATCTTCGTCAAAGTTATCGGGTAGAGGTGGAAGGATGGGGTCAAAATTCTTCTGTGCTACAGTGTCGTGTACTAAAAGCATTGCCTGCATAAAGGGAATAAGAAACAGTCAACGGGGTAATACTACAGTTTCCAGTTCTCAGGTTTCCAACATTACAGCAAACTTAAACCTCCCCCTTTCCACCCTCACCATAAATGCCCCAAAAGAGATTATCTTACCCACTATGTAAACTATGTATCAGTGTATATCAATATTTAAAGTAAATCCAGGCAATAACAAAGCTCAGTCTAAATAAACTTACAGAACGGAGGTGGACTGTGGAAAGCAAAGAGCTGAAAACGTTTTCCTTTTGTTTTTAGCTCCCTCAAAGTTTCTGAGAGGCGAGGGAAGACAACCTGGTACACTATGTGTGTAAGGCCTGCGCTGCACCTTCTCAGCCCAAAAGTCTGTGCAGGAAATCACAGGGGATTAGAACTAGTTTGTAGGAGGTTTTTTTTCTCTTACGGACTCTCCAATGTAAATTTTCCTTTACAAAATGTTCTACTGGAATGCCACAAAGGAATTTCCTTTAAGGTCTTTGGTGTGGTTGGGTTTTTTTTACCCTGAGATGTGGTGTTGACAACAGCTGAAGTAGCTCTCTTTCTTCATTATTCACTGGTGCGGTCTGCAATTCTTCTATTACCTTTAAAATAAAAATTAACAACCTCAAAATAAAAGGAGTCCATCAAGCAAGATCATACATTTGCTTACTTCCATCATCCCTCAAAGTAGTGTGCACAGACCAAAACTAATCTCTATGAACAGCGTATGAATCCTAAAAGAAATGAAAGATTCTTCATCTTTTTTTTTTTTTAGATAGTGCAAGAAGACATCATCAGAAATCAGAATTCCAGCCTTAACACATACATTTTAAGAGTGATTGTGCCAATATAGTTTTGGGAACAAGCTCTGAAATTTTAAATTCTGTATGGAATCTGTAAGTGACATGTGAAATACTCTTGTGCTTGTACTATGATGCTAGAGTTTAACCCTCTCTGTAGCCAGGTAGCATTGCCTGTGGAGAACGTGCCAGAGAAGCGCCCTTGTTCCCCTGCAAAGCCTGGATACCAAAACATGCCCTGCAGTCTCAGGCCTCCCAAACAAAAGATTCAATAATGGAAGCACTTTTGCTCTAGGCTGGGTGAGTGGGAGGAGACAGAAGAGGCAGCAGGGGAAAGATGGGAGAAGGAGCCGAGGCAAGAGAGATTTCCTTTCCCTGTAAAGGGTTCTAGATAGGGAAGTCATATAGTCTTGTATAAAACTTCTCTTCTGCTATTCAGAAGATGGTAATTTTCTGTGACTTTACAGGCAGCAGTGCCAAAACTTTGGGCTATTTGTGGGAAAAGGAAGAGAGGGGTGTGCTGCAGGTTAAGATGGGTCAGTGGGGTCTCCTGGCTTTGTAAAGGGAGAAATTCTAGCTCCCAAACCTTCCACAGCCCTTTATTATGTTTTGGAAAGAAACAGGTGCAAACCACTTGTAGAGAGCTGTCAAAGTCAGGGTAAATGTCACTTCGCAGACACGTGGCACATTACAAACAAATCCAAGATACAACTATGCTCTGAACGGACTGAGGGATGAATTGATTGAGAGCAGCCCTGCTGAGAAGGACTAGGGGACACCAGTGGATTAAAAAAAAAAAAAAAAAAATCAGGTATGCAACAGCGATGTTCACTTGCAGCACAGAGAGCAAATCATATCCCAGGCTGCAAAAAAGAGAAGCATGGCCAACGGGTCGAGACGTGATGCTTCCTCTCCACTCCTGAGACTCTACTGTCATGAGACACCGCCCCCTGTAGTACTGCATCCAGTTCCAGGGTCCACAGCACAAGACAGGCGTGAAACTGTTCAGGCACGTCCAGAGGAGGGCCAAGAAAATGATCCAAGGCCTGGAACACCTCTCCTATCAAGGAATTCCGAGACGCTTGGGGTTGTTCAGCCGGGAAAAGGTTTTGAAGGTTGTGAAGCCTAGAAAAAGGCTTCAGAGAGATCTTATTGCTACCTTTCGATATATGAAGAGGGCTTAAAAGAAAGAACTGAATGTTTCTTGCAGCTTCTCCCTTATAAAGGCCATTAACAACATCCTTCTGTTCTACCTGCCAGTGTCTGTCTTCACTGGACATTTAATGACAATGGTACTTTCGAGCTCTCGTTTCCTTGATCAATCATGAGCAAAACTGGCCAACAGGTTCCAAAGACAGCTGGGGAAGATGAGAAATATGTACACATACAGCAAAACTGCAAAGCTTTGGTTTGTTAGAAAAGCAGACTTAAATAATAGGAAAATAAGATGACCAGAATTTTTTACTCACATCTTCAACTAATCCTGCTGCACTATGTAAAACAGGAGTTGGACTCTGTCTTTCATAATGACGGAGTTTTTCATGAATCTGAAAAAGATTATTCAGATATTACTACAGAGAGATACAAAACTTCCTAAATACACCTACACAGAAATATTCTTCTATTGAAGGAATATATTTTCTTCTGACACTTATCTCACAAAAATTAATCTCTCTTCGAGTTATTTTTGTTTTGTTTAGGAGTCTGAGTGTTCTTTTTGCTCACAGACAAAATCTGTTAAGACTTCAGCAGCATATGGGAAAAAATGAAGACATTTCACACTGCTTTTCAGCTATAGGGCACTGTATCTGCATTTTGGCAATCAAGGCAAAAACGTTTTTTCTGAACAAAACATGTTAATGAATATTCCTAGTGTTTGTGCTTAAACAAATGCATGCTTTGGTCAGTACAGAATTCTACCAAAACAAACAGAAAGAAGCTTTGGCAAAGTAAATGGTTGATATGAAAAAAAAGTACATTTTTAAGTGATCTTCTACCTTCATCAAATAGCTGAGACTCTTTTCACTGAAGACATCCCTAAGGAATCCCATTTCCTCTTTATGATTTGAATCAGGTCTTAGCTGATACGTCAAAAGGGCCAAAGTTTCATGCAATCCTGAATTTAAATTAAAGACAGAACAAAAGCTTTGTAGATAGCATGTTTCACAGGACCTTCTATTGCAGACTTAACATCAGTACCTTTACTTGGGTACCGCACTGGCGATCATTAAGTTGGCAGAGAGATTTGTCCTTATCTCCCACGTATTTCGTAATGCTCCCTTCTTTTGTGGCAAACACAGCTTCACATATAACATATATCATGTTAAGGCAAAAGCTACCAGAGCAATATTTTTTTCAAGATATTAAAGTTTCCCCCTTCATGTTAATTACTCTTTGTTTCTGTAACAGCCAGCCCTCTAAAAAACTCTGAGTTATTGAAGTGCCGCAGCAAACTCACGGAATTACTTAAGTAGCTCCTTTGTTGCACAGCTACCAGCTTTACTTCCTGAGCAACTTCGCTTACAGATGTTATCCTGCCCTTGCTACCTCTGAGGCACCTGTTAGAAGCCAGATTTGACCAGAGGAGGAAAGGACTGGTGTAGATTTCCACTGTGCTGGAAGGAAAGCCTGTGGCTAGTTTTCTAAGAAAACACTTAAATCATCAATACCCCAGTTTTGAAGTGCGTAGGGACAGATACACATTATATTTATCCTGGTGAACCATGACCAGGAAACCAGAAACTAAGAAGGAAAAAAGAGGATGTGCCTAAAATCTGCTCCTTTAGCTATTCTTTCCACGAACTTTATAGAGTGCATTTGGATCCAGGAGACTCAAATTCGCTTCTGCTTTAAAACTCAGTGTCATTAGTGTATGACTTCACCTTGGGTAGCATACTGGAGAAGCTAATTAGCAGGCCGTGAGCATAATCACTGGTTTTGAAGTCAAATGGAAGAAAATTAACAAAGGTTACCAATACCTACTCAGAAAACCTTAAGAAGTGGCACAGCAAGCAGCAGAGATAAAAGGGCTGGTTCTTTAATAAGCATGCGCAGAAGCCAGTGTTATACTGGGAGGTCCAAGTTTGTCCATAGGAACCCACCTACCAACATATATTCAGGACCTCTAGGGTTCTTACAAAACTAGCCATTTCCTGAAATCTGATTAACTTCATTAACTGCCACTTTTTATACTCCACCTTCCTTGCATTCTTTTGGGTAATTGCTAAGAAGTTTAGTTGAACTATCTTATTTCTCTTTTATTTAACTCCAGTTTGAATTAATTTCCTTGTGAAACACACACACTAAGAGTTCAGCCTGTTGAAAGTCTGTTTGAAAGCATGCAGAGTAGTTACCCGAGTCTTCCGAAAGCACTGGCATGGCTTTGTCTTAATCTTGGAGACAAATGTTCAACTTAAATCAACACAATTGTTTCTTCTTTCTGGACTGCGATTCAGAGGCAGACCTGAAATAAGCAAAGATAATACCTAAGCTCAAGCATGCGAGAAAAATGGCAATCATGTAAAAACAGCAAATTCTTAGTTCATCTTTCTCTCAAGTGCTCAGCATAACCCACCCAAGTACAACAAGAAAAATATTATGTTATAAAATAATCATATGGTATCTTGGATAAAACTGATGCTGAAAGAAAGCAGATGCTTCCCTATTCTATTCTCAAGATAGTTTTAGAAGGCCTAAGTAATTGTCTGAAAAGTCAGAAAAGAAAAAAGCATGCTGCAGGATGGATGTCTAAAAGCACCAATAAACACCACATGCACAGAAACAGAGAGAGCATACGGGAAGATGCTGTCATGGCAAGGTGTTCTGGGGCTTCCTAAAAGCACATCTCAGAGGAATTTACATCCTCCCTGGCACTCTGATGCAGGTGACGCTGCAATTACATGCAACTCATTAAAGCTAGTAAAAGCATCATTCCACCAGCCTTGGTCGGGGTACTTCGGATGCGACAACAAATAAAGGATTTCCATTGTTCACAAATTCCATTATATGCTTTTATTGCTTATTTGTCTTATCACTGAGAGCAAGTGACTCCAGAGCAATTTCATTTCACACAGCAAAACTGAATCTATGCTTCAGTTTTTCTAAAAGTAGCTTCTGTTGCCAGTCCAAGATTAAACACTTTGTGTGCCTCAGGGTACTTAAAATCTCATTCATGCCCATAAAATTCATCAGACTAATGCTTGCAGAAAAATAAATATCTGTAACAGCACGCAAAAAAGATTAGAAAGAAATGTGGGATGGTCCGACTCTGTGCTAAATGCAATAAAGGATGCTCCTTGGGTTTCTATTTGTAGATAAATCTCTGATTATTTGGTTGTGTGATACAAGTTTGTTGGCTTTCCGGTTCAACTTTATTTTGATTAGCTGCCTGAAATTACAGCAGTACTGCGCGGCAAATTAATATATCCCAGTTTAGCATCTTCTAGATTCCCAAGTTTCTCTACAATGTACTGAAATATTGAGCTCAGTAGTCACCTGTGGTTTTGCACACCTTATTTTCTACTGCTGTGCTTCATTAGTGTCCACCTGACTCTCAAAACACAATCAAGTTCTCTAAGCAACTGAGCTGAAAGAGTATTCAAAGTTCACTCTAATCCATGGACTGTATTCCCGTGTATTACGGACACTACAATTTATTTGATTAACTTTCAAAGGCATTTTTATTACTTATTTCTTTGAAGAAATAAACATTGTCGTTCCCCCCCCCCCCCCCC
>NW_010418403.1:0-1150 GCF_000710305.1 Buceros rhinoceros silvestris | reverse complement strand
ATGCCAAACGAAATGCATAAGAAATTCATTCAGCCACTCTGGTTCCCTGACTGTTGCACTTCATTTGACACATTTAAAAGCTTTTGTAACTATTAAGAAAGGGAACTTTTACTGAGTGCTGTGTCTTTGTAACAATGTCTGCTTCCTACAGTCAAACCTATTCAGCACCAAACCCCAAGAAAACATGAGTTATTTTCCAGACTCTTAGCAAAAAAGCTTCCCAGCAGAGGAGTCCGGAAAATATACTTTTTAACATCTTAGAAACCTAACAGCAAACTCGGGTGTGGACAAGCCCAGGATCAATGAGCTAGGCACGGCAAACAAAACGGAGGCTTCTCCTAGAGGCATTTCCCATGGCTGTAAAGATCTTGTTAGCCAGGACTGATTGGAACCAACCCTCGGAATAATAAAAAAGCGTTCCATTTCCAATGATTTGTCACCAGCCACATCAACACTCAGGGCTGGCTTCAAGGTATTAAATTCAGCCCCAGCACGTGACATTTTTCAAAGGGGCTCAAAACCATGAATCTGCGCTCTCATCACTGCAGCGCAAATAGGCTCAATACACTCTTCTTCTAAAAGTCTAACCTAAACTGTAAGGAATTTTTCACATCTATCCTTGCTCAGCTGTTCCCACGACAGTACATTTGAACCACCTTCCTCGCCTATGCAAAGGACTGCTGATATTTGGAAAGGGGTAGATCAGCTGGACCGATGCTCTGCGTGGGGTCAAAGGAGGGGCTCAAACAGACGCACAATCAGCTTTAGCATGTCCTCATTACTTACGAAAATAAACCTACGTGGTTCACAGCCGAACACAACATCAAGCTTCTGTAAACCAGATGCACAGGTCAAAGCAGTAGATACTCCGGAAAGCAGCTGCATTTTAACATCTTTCCCGAAGATCACCCCCGTGAGGAGATGCAGAAAACGCATCCGCACGCTGACAGGCTCGCAGGAGCTCTCCTCGCTTTGCTTTGGCGAACGGTCTCCAAACCCGACCGAACTCGTCTTTCGCTGGGCACTGGATCTACTTTAACACTAAAACACCGACTGCTCCGACGGCTGAGCGGAGCGCAGAAAGAGCCGCGCATCGCTCCCCGCTCGGCTCCGCACGGACGGACTCTCCGCCCGAGCCCCCGCGGCCCCG
>NW_010418402.1:375-1319 GCF_000710305.1 Buceros rhinoceros silvestris | reverse complement strand
AGCTCCCCAGCCTTTCCCCAAAGCTAACTTTGCCTTGGCAGATACAAAGGCCGGTCTGTCTCACCCGCCTTGGCAGGGCTTGCCATTGCTAACGTTGTCTTTGTCTGCCGCAGGCTTGCGGAGCTGCAGATGGGCTGGGGTGAGCGGCCGCTCAATGCCAGGATTGTTCGCCGCCGTCCCCTCCTCGCAGGGGGGGAAAGCGCGGATGTGCTGCTGTGCCCGCCCCCCCCACCCCGCTGCTGCTGCCTTGGGCTGCTCTGGGTCCCCAGCACCCTCCCAAGCCCAGCAGTGCCGAGCCCGGTCCCACTGCCCGTCGGTCCCCGATGGGACTCCCTCGCTCCTGCAGGGAGCCACTGTTTTCCCTGAATGTTTCAGGAGGATGACAGGGACATTTGCCAGCAGCAGGCTTCAGGAAGGAGGTAGCAGAAGTGCTTTGCAGGCAAGGCAAAAAACCTGAGCACATGGAAGATCCAGCACAGGACACAAATAAAATTTGTAAGAAAAATACACTGATAGACCATGAGGAATAGCTATCAGATAAACCCTTGAGGTGGATGTATACCCTGGAAGTGGATGCAGAGAAGAGGGAGGTACTGGTTGGATGGAGACGCGCTAACCTCAGCCTGTGCATGGGCCTCTGCCCTGTGGGTGAGGGAAAGGGGTGCTGGATAGCCCTGCTCCAGCAAGGCTCGGGTGCTCTTGCCATGGGATCCATCTCAAAGTGGAGCCCCTCAAGGGGTGTGTAGAGGGACCCACACTCTGCACCACTGATCTTAACTCTCAGCCCTCCCCTGGGCTCTTTGTCCATGTCTGACTTGAAGTGCAGAAGTTGGAAAACCCAACCTGTGGGTAGTGAAGGGACAAGCTGGGGGTGCTGGCGGTGGGGCAGGAGCTTGGCGGCAGATGCGTAACTGAGTACAGTCAGTTCTCTGAAGGCGAGTACG
>NW_010418402.1:0-219 GCF_000710305.1 Buceros rhinoceros silvestris | reverse complement strand
TGCAGGGTGCTGAGTAGCTCAAACCGAAGGAAGAAGTGAGGTGGTGTGATGTTAGGGAGAGCTGCTGAGCAGTCTGCCTGTGGACGATGTGGTCTTTGTTACTGGTGTTTGTTACTGGTGCGAGAAGAGGTCACACAAAGCAGCGGAGTGGGAGGTGGGTGCAGCACGGGCTGTTTCCCTCGCCCAGTTCCTGCCCCTCTCCCCCTTTGGCTCTGCTTG
>NW_010418401.1:7771-8180 GCF_000710305.1 Buceros rhinoceros silvestris | reverse complement strand
GGGCGGCTGTTGCACGCCGCAGAGGAGCCCGGTGACATTAGGAGCCCACTGAACAAACACAGAGATAATGTGTAAGGTAAACAGGGGCTGAAATCGTTCTGGAAAATTCCTGTGTGTTTGCCAAGGTGGTGGGACTGTCTTCTGGAGAGACCCCCCGGGGCAGAGTGGATGGAGCACGACAGCGCCTTCCCACCTAACTTTGCACGAAGGCTCTGGTTCCTCCCCGTTAATGTACTCTGGTGGGAGATGGTGCTTCCCCGGCTCCAGCACTGTCAGCTGCCGTGAACTAATTAGCTCCCGGTGCATGCACCCAGCAGACCTGCTCTGAGGCTGGGAATGTGGGCTGATGCCGTCTCACTGCCCCGGGTCTCCATCGGCAAGGGCAGGTACGCCATGGCCAAGCGGAGTC
>NW_010418401.1:4467-7638 GCF_000710305.1 Buceros rhinoceros silvestris | reverse complement strand
ATGGCAGGTACGCCATGTCCAAGCGGAGTCACTGGGACCGTCAGCACAAAAGATCCTGAGTGGCTCGTGCCTCTCCTGACACCTGTGCTCGGGTGGACACGGTCCCACAGCGCATCCCCTGCGCAAGGAGGCCTCTCTGTGTCCAGATACAGCTCCTGTCTCTCCTGCCTGAAGGAGCTGGAGGCTGTGGATGGCTTTTGGAGGATGCTCCCTATGCCCGGGGAAAGCGCCAGGCCAGCAGCGTGCTCCAAGTGTCCTGCCTGTGGGACAAGGTGCTCGCCCATCGGGAGCTGCCTGGGATGTGTTAGCACTTAGCCCTCCTTCCCTCCTCCTTCGCCAGATGGAGCGACTTGCACGCCATGCATCTCCAGCAAGTGGTGGGTGGATCATAGCAGCTATCAAGGTGGTCTTTTAAGTTGTCACGCTTCTGGTGAAGGTATATTGGGAACTGTGGGAGTGCTTTTCCTGGGGGGAGAAAGTCCTGCTGAGGAAGGATGATGGCAGGTTCCAGAGAGCAGCAGCCTCGGCTGCCCTGGGGCTGGCACGGGGAAGTGCCTGGCAAAGAGGGATTTCATGAGAGAGGTCAACAAGCTGCCCGCTGCAGATGTGCAGAGCTGGGACCCACCATCCCTGGCACCGTAGGGGGCAGCTGGGATCGTACTTGGGAAGGCAAGGCTGAGAGGTAGTTTGCCGCAATAGATGGGGAGGGCTGTGTGCAGCCGTCTGTGCTGGTGAAGCAAAGGGTGGGCGCAGGGGGCTTGGCGGCGGGTGGGCAGTGGGCTCATTCCTGCCAACAGGGGAGGAAAAGCAGAGACATTTCAGCATGTCGGGAAGGAAGGGGATCGACTTTTTTTGATGTTGCAAATGTATCGTGATAAAAGGCTCATCCCCCGCTTGGTGCTTTTTGTTCTTTGCCGTTAGGATTAAGACAATTCCCATTGTTTATCTTCTCACATCAGAAACAAAGGCTGCCGGAGGCAATAAACAGAGTTAGAAGGATCCCAGGAGTTATCAGATATTCGAGGAATGAGCCCGCCTTGTACATCTTCGCAAAGACTCACGCGTGTGGGCTCCGGCGTGCTCCGCAATATCACGGAGCCTCCCGGGCGCTGCCAGCCCGCGCCCAGCACACCGGGGCCGGATCCAGCCTTGCCGGGTGCATATTTCTGCGCATAGGTGTGTGCGCAGGGTGGCGGTGCGCGGTGAAGTTTGCTTTTCCAGAAACCTGCTGGATTAGTGATTAAGCTCAGTTGGGACTTTTTTTTTCTTCCCCCTTAAAGCTTCTTTCATCCTGTCCGGACTCGCATTCCCCCAGCGCCACGGAGAGACGCCGCTTGCAACACTTGAGCTGAAGTTTTCTGTAAGCCTGGCTTTTTGGGGAAGGCTCGTTCTGGCCATGCAAACAGTGTCCTCTGAGCCACCTCATCCCATATAGGAAGGGGGACAGTGCAGGTGTCTCTCAGAGGGATCCCTCTGCTGCGACACCCATTGAGCTGGAAGGGACTTGGCCACATCTCTTCCCTGAACAGACCAGGCTGTTTTCTCCCTGGTTAGGAAGCAAACCTCAGGTGTGTTTTCTCAGAGTCTTGAGTTTTGGGAGGTGCTGCTTGGCTTGCTGCCTATCCAGGAAACCTCTGTTCTCCAGATCTGGAGATGCTCTGTTCCTCCTTCTCCTGAGAGCCCCAGGCTTACTCTTCTTCCTGCCTTTGGAGGCTCAGAGAGTTTTAAAGCTTTTCCTCCTGCTTCTTCAGGTACAGAACTGTAAAATTAAATAAAGGGCTGTGGTTGGGCCCTTTTACATCTAGCTGGTTGTGCAGGAGAAGGTGTCTCCAGTTTCTGCTTTAACTCTGGAGGAGTCTGGGGACATGCTTTATACGGGGAAATAGCTGACTTACTTTCCAAAGCAACCCGCCTTCCCCCGCCTCAGTTCAGCCCTTGAACCTGCATGTGCAGCAGCGCGGTTGAATTTGGAAGCATGTGGTCCAAAACCATCCCCATGCTGGAGGGGGTTTTGTAGAGGGTTTCAGCCAAACGAGCACCTCTCTGAAGCCAGCACGGGAGCGCCAAGGCTCCAGTTTCGGTGGGAGGTTAAAGGGCGAGCAGTCATGTAGTTATTTATTCATGTATTTCCCTCTTTTGGAGGCTGGGAAGTCTGCCTGAAGAGCTGAACTAGAAGAGGGGCCAAGTGGGGCGTGGATGTCAGCGTCCACCCACAGCACTGGGGCTGCTGTGACCTGTAGCTGTTTGGGTGGTTTGAGTGATGGGAGTCAAATCCCGTGCCTGGAAAGCGTCGGATACAGCAGGGCGGGGGGGCGTTGTGGGGAGCCCGCTGGGTATCCAGCTATCTGGCGATCATTGCAGCCCCTCTCCATTTTCTCGCAGCTAAAGCTGTCTCTCTCTGGAGGAAGCTCTCTGTGGGGATAGCCTGAGAGGCGGATATGCCGCCGCGGAGCAGGGTGTGCCACCAGCAGCTCCGTCTACCCCCTATTTACAGGGGTTTAAAACTTCCATCTGGAATTGAGACTTGGCTCAAAGGGCCGGGAGCACAGATGGGCTTTGAAACCCTTTTAGAAAGTTGAATTTGAGCACTCTGGGAGAGCTTGGAAACCTTGCGAGTGTCTACACAAGCCTGGCTGAGCAGTGGCTCTCTAACAGTTACCACTTCTGAGGGCTGGAGAGGGAGAGATGAAAGGAGTCTGGGTTTCCCTGGCCCTCTGTTGTTTGAACATCACAAGGTGCTTTGCAAACACGGGGCCCTATCCTCCGTGCTCGTCCCTGCCAGCTTTACAGCGGGGATGTGGCAAGAGCAGCCTGAACACGCGTTCTGTGCCGGTTTGGGTCCTTGTGCAATCTAGAGGATTTGGGAAGAAGCTAGCGGGGTCCCGCACTTGCACTCCTCCATTTTTAAACCAGAGTTGATGTTTTTTAAGGTCAGTCTCCCAGCTCTCTTCGCCTTTAGCCTGACTCGGTTGAATTTTGTACCAGAGTCTCTGTATTGTTGTTAAGACCCTCCCATTTTCCACCTGGCGAGAACCGGTCCAGCATTTTCTGGGCAGATGCTGTGCCATGGAGGCGCCAACTTGGCAGGTGCAGGTAGCTCCAGGGCAGAGCTGCTCCAGCCCAGCCCCCGCTCCCCCCAATGCGGCCGCGGTTTCCTATGCGAGGGCGGCA
>NW_010418401.1:3245-4429 GCF_000710305.1 Buceros rhinoceros silvestris | reverse complement strand
AGGTGCGGGTAGCCCCAGGGCAGAGCTGCTCCAGCCAAGCCCCCGCTCCCCCCACTGCGCCCGTGTTTTCTGATGCGAGGGCGGCATCGGGAAAGCTCCCCAAGTCACATCTGCTTTGGCAAGCGGGACGGCAGGTTGCACCGATGGGGTTTGATGGAGAATTTCCTGGCTTTGAGAGGGCTGCTGTGCATCAGACCAGCAGCTTCTGGGGTGCCCAGCGCTCCTTCGCATTGCTCTGGGGATCCTGCCGGGTCAGCCAGGTCGGTGCATGCAACCAGAGACACTCATTCCCCGGGGGCGTGGGAGGGAGGGAGAATCCAGCAGCCTCCACTGGAAACGCTCATTAATTTTTATTTATTTCTAAGTCTCACCACTTTTGACAAAACCAGCTAGTTTTAGCAATGAAAATCGACTGACTTTAAGGGTTGCATCCTGCAGAGGCAAGAGACCTCTGCCAGTCTTGGTGCTGGACTTCCAACCAGTTTGGCTTGTCTCTGAGCGCCGGTCCGGACTGGCAGGGAGACTTCAGGGCATAGGAGGGAGCCGTGCTCTGCTCCTCAGCAGCGATGGGCATTCCCCTTTTCCTAGGGAAGCCTCAAATAAAACTACACCCCACTCGTTAGCAGCAGAGCCTTATCCTGGGGAGGATGGACTGGAGAGAGATAACGCTGCTCTGCGCCACAGATTGTGCAGAACTGGATGGGCTCCAAACATGAGCAGCAGCAAGAAGCACATTGGTTCTTGCAGCGGTTTGCTGTGACTCCATGAGTCACAACTGGACTTTCACATTGAAGCAAAAAGAAATGTTTATGTTACTCTGCTGACGGACACGGTCCTCTCAATGAATCCATCCTTGTGGGTGGAGAGAAATGCATTTCAGCCACTTCTTGGGGCTTTCTTAAAATGATGAAATTGCTGAGCAATGCTGGAGGTTAACAGTTTCCAGGAGGTTCTTCCGCATATCCTTACAAGCGCAACAACGCTGCCTCTCACAGCACCTGGTGATTTTTTTTCTTAAAGCCTTGAAGCCTTGTGAATCCACAAAAGTCTTGGTCATCCCAGGCTGCTCAAATGGCTGACTCCACTCTGGATACGGTGCAGGTCACCTTTGTTTGGCCCCAGCCCCAGGGTGTCTGACTTGATGCCTGTGGGTGACCCCCGACACCATCCTCCAGGAGCTGCTG
>NW_010418401.1:1991-3184 GCF_000710305.1 Buceros rhinoceros silvestris | reverse complement strand
GGTGGAGGTCACCTTGGTTGGGCCCCAGCCCCGGGGTGTCGGACTTGATCCCTGTTGTTGCCCCCCGACCCCATCCTCCAGGAGCTGCTGCCACAGGCTGTTGCGGTTTGCAGCTGGGAAGGTGGTGTGCAGGATCTGGCTGCCTCAGCAGAACTGGAGCCAGTATTGTGCTTTCATGAAATTACTTGGGGGAAAAAATTAATTGAGTCTCTTGGCCAATGGAGAGCAGCCTGGGGTCTGTTGCAAGTTGGGCGAGATCAAACTAATCCTGCAGACGGCTTCTCTCACCACGTATTTGCAAATTCTGATCGAAACTAAAAACTGCTCGGATTCTCTCCAACCAGGTCTAGCCTGAAGGCCTGCGTGAGGGGAATTCCCACAGAGCTCAGCCCGGTGGCCTGCACTTGCCTCCTCTTGCAGCAAGGCATTGCTGTTGCACTCAAGCCCAGGAGCAGCTTCCTTAAAAAGGAAGAGCAGTAAAGGGTATTTCCTACGCACCCAAAGTGGATACTGCTCTTGGGGCCTCCCCAGCTTCCATCCTGATCTTCCCCATCACAAAGCAGAGATGTTGCCCCTGAATGCTCAGACAGCCAGGAAGCAGCATTGGCATGGGACCAGCAGCCGGGCCGTCTTGCTGTCCCCAGAGGCTTGTGGTGGGGGAGGCAAGCCACCACCAGCGGTTGGTGCACGGGTAGGTGGGTGTTTGCTAGGTGCACATGGTGTTAGGTGCAGGGTCCAAGGTGTGGAGGGACAGGACTTGAGCTCTAGGTTCACCCCTGAGCTCAGCTGCTGGAGCTGCACACTCAGGTCTGTAGGCAGGTCCTGGTGAGCATGGCAATGCCTCCTCCCGGGAGAGCGTTTTGGCAGCTGTCAGTTGGAGGTGGAGGCTGGGGTGTGAAAAGCATGGTTGCAGCCAAGAGATGAAACGTGCAGTGACTCTGACAGGAAGGACCAAGCCAGAGAGATGCTTTTCTTCTAAGGAAGAAACCGGCCAGGCTCTCAGATGATGACCTTGTCAATCATGGTTCACACTTAGAAGAGATGGAAAGGTGGGATATCTAATCCCAGGAGGGGGCTGCCTAGTCTCGGGGAGGGACACGTCCTGCTGCAGAGACATCAGCTGGGTAAAGACAACCTTGCAGGTCACAGCTCTCCAGCAGATCTTGACGGGAACTTGCCCAGGTTGACAGACC
>NW_010418401.1:0-1893 GCF_000710305.1 Buceros rhinoceros silvestris | reverse complement strand
CCAAGGATGAGGGCAGTAGCTACGAGCCTGGCCCTGTTGGCACAGGGAGAGTGGTGCTAAGCCCAGCATGGGTCACCACGAGAAAGCACGCGGGCTCTCTGGCCCACCTAGAGCATCCTTGGACCTGCCAGCCCTGGGACGTCTCCCCACCCCTTCTCTCTGCTTGGAAGGGGAAAGCAACAAGGAAAAGGTGATCCATAGCTGCAGAAAGGCTCCTTGTGGTGCCGGGTCAGCACCTCTCTCTGCACGTATCTGCCTGTCTTCATGGACTTTTGGCTTTTCCATCCTAAAGCCTTTTCTTTGTCCTCAGAAGAAACCCATCTGTACAAGGCAGCCTCAGCCACAGC
This sequence comes from Buceros rhinoceros silvestris, assembly GCF_000710305.1. Classification (NCBI taxonomy): domain Eukaryota; kingdom Metazoa; phylum Chordata; class Aves; order Bucerotiformes; family Bucerotidae; genus Buceros; species Buceros rhinoceros. The sequence continues at coordinate 1,546 of NW_010418401.1, read as the reverse complement.
CCCAGGTCGCTGGCTGGCCATACGTCCAGCCACACGAGGCACAGAGATGCACTGCTGATCCAGGCTGGCTTTGTTCCCCCACGAGCAGGGAGGGTGTTGGCAGAGGCTGCCACAGAGAGGAGCAGAGCTGAAGCGTCTTTGCAATTTATGACTCGAACGAGCCTTTGGTGGCCTTGGCCAGGCAGGTATCCCCGACACGCTGAGTGTTTGCTGAACAGGGTGAAGCTTCCGAGCTCCTCTAACTTCTCAGCACCTCCACATGGTGTATCAGCGATGCCACTGGACTGGCTCTGACTGTTGTCATCTTCAAGAAAATACTCCCAAAATGAGACAATACAAGAAGTTCTCACACTAGAAATTCACTTATTAAAATAGAAATCTCTGGTTTTCTTTTGTTTCCTCCAAGGCATCTGCTACATCTTCCCTGACCCACTGCTACTGATAATTTGACAATGACTCAAATTTCCACACCTTCCCACGGCAGGGAATCTCCTCCCCTCTCCGTCTGGCTCTGTAGGCCAACCACTGTGGCTCTTCCAATGTCTTCTTCTCGTTCCAGTAATTATTCTTCCTCCTGCAATTATTATCAACATTTTTATTTAAGTAGGGCTTCCTCTGCCTTCCCAGACTCCCAGGGTTTGAGGTTTCCTTATTTGCCATCTCACAGGGCGTATCAACTGCAGCTGCTTAAATTACGGGGCTTCAGTCTTGATCTATGCATACGGTGGATGGAAAAAAGGAAGAGCTTTCCGTCAGTTCTGTGTTAAATCAATGACTTGTATTAAAAGGGAGCTTGTTCTGTGAGCAACTCGTCTGCATTTAAGGGCAGGAGAAGAGAACCCTAACTGCTATGATGACGGAAGGCAACAAAACTTGAACAGATGGCTGGGGCAGCAGCTCACCCCTTGAAAGACTCTGCCCAGTCATGGAAAAGGAAGAAGATATGCTGTGATTTGGGTTTTTTCACACGAACAGGGCTGTTTGGGGGCTGCGTGTAAGTCTTAAGACATAATCTAGAGCTCTTCAGCCATCAGGACACGATCTCTGGACGGAGATCTGCACCGAAACCTTCCATAAGGAGGCAACTGCTGGGTTTCCTCCTGTGCTGCCTGTCCTGCTGTGTCTGCAGGTAGACAAAGGCTTTGTCCATGCTTTCTACCACCTCAATCCAGGAAAAAGAAGTTTGGAGCAAGATCCTCATTAAGGACCAGGTGCGATGCTAGAGCCAGGTTTCCATGGTGACCACAGGATGCTGCGGATGGTTTGGTGCCTTGCTTGGCCTCCACAGTTCTGAGAAACACCCTGTGCATCGTGGGGCAGAAGCATTGTTGAGTGCTGGTGAGGGCAGAGCGCATTTCCCAGCTCCTACCTCACCCTTCAGCTGCTCCAGAGACGGGGAAGGGGGGGAGATGTTCCTGACTGTGGTGTGGAGAGATGCCACGTGAAAGCCTCAGAGGTGAGGTCCTTCAGAAAACGTCCTTCCTTACATCCCTGGCTCAACCTCTGGATCCTTCCTGGACCAGGGACCAGGATGCAATCCTCCTCC
>NW_010418400.1:7704-11042 GCF_000710305.1 Buceros rhinoceros silvestris | reverse complement strand
TTCTTGGGATGCCCCGAAGTCATACACCCCTGCGCTGTGGGTCCCCGGGGCTCCCCGGGCGGGTGATCCTATAAAACCACCCAAGGAGGTGCCTCGCTGCAGGGTGTGGGCTGCTGTGGGCACCCCCAGTCTGTAGACGGGGCCATGGCACAGCGCGGGAGCTCAGCCCTGTTTCGGTCCCAGCATCGCCCGCAGCCCCTCAGCTGGGCTCAATACAGAGCCCAAGGGCCCGCTGTTCTGAAAGCCTGGGCAGGCAAGCAACCGCCTTCCCAAGGGTAAATCCTGTCCTTGGCCACGCTCCTGGGTCGGTGGGTTGCCCGCACGTTGTCCTGTGTGGTTTAGCACAGCGAGATGACGGCCCTGGGGTGTTACTCTGAGCTGCCGTTGCAGGCTAGCCACAAGTCTCATTGGGGTGATGCCTGCTGCTGAGCTCCAGGCACGTGTCCTCCCACTGAGCCGGGGCAACAACGCACCAGATTCCTGCCCCTTCTGCTGCTGTGTCCTGCTCGAGGATATTTGGGCAGCAGTTGAGCCTCCCTGCTGAAGAGACTGCTGACTGACAGAACTTCCCACTCCCTGGGTTTAGCTAAACTTGAGGGGGTTTGCTGGGAGCAAGTTATCTGCACTCCCTGCTTTCTGATTTTCGAGAGATGAGGGGGATTGGAGACCCAGGTGCCGTCACAGACTTATGCTCTCTCTGCCTTATTTCTGCTCTGCTTTAGTGTGTGCCCCAACTTCTGCTTCTGCTCTGCCAAAGAAATCGGAGGCTCAAATGCAGGGGCTGCTCTGCAGCCAAACAGATGGGGCTGTTAGCGGTGCCCACCCTGGGGAGGTGTGCTGGGGCTGGCACGGGTGCTGCCTGGAAGGCTGCTGGGGATGCGGTTGCTGTGGCTGGGGAACATCTCTGCCTAAACTTGAACTTCTTGCTTGTAGCCAGGCTTTGAGGTGGGATTGTGGCACAAAACAGTTAGTTCATGGCTCTCTCCTGCAGCCAAGGGTCCTGGGGCGCCTTGTTTGCCCATGTGGCTTGATACCAGGAGCTACCAAGGTTCTGATGTTGGTGTCTGCCTTTCCCATGTCGCTGTGGATCTGCTTTGATTCCAGCCGGGGCAAACTGGGTTTGCTGTGCCCCAGGGTGCAGCCGCGGAGGTGCTAGAACCTGGGACGGACCGTTTGACCAAGGAGGGGTTTGGCCTTGTGCTTATCAGGCTGCTCTTATGAAACCACCTCTGTTGATGCAGAGGCTGAGGAGGGTGCAAAATCTGCTGGAGGACTGAGCTCACTGCCTGGCTTCTGTTCCTGGAGATGAGGAGTGCCGGCAGAGGAGGCAGAGCAAGCCCTGCTCTGGGGCACCACGGGGCTTTCGGAGCCTGGCGGTCCTGCTTGGGTGTGCCTCGACTGCTTTTGGCCAGATTGTGTCTGTAGAGAGCAGGGGTGAGGAGGAGATGATGCCGAGAGGTCTGGTGATGGAGTTTGCAGGGCCACTACCAGCTTTCTGGGGAAACTTGCCTGCGTGGTGAGAGCCAGGGGACCCCGCTGCAGTGAGCCTTGGCAGAGCTCCCGCCCAAGTGTTGGTGCAAATGCTTGTGCTGGGAGGTGGGGAGGCTGAGCTCATTCCAGACAGCCCGTGATGGGAGGACCCTGCTGCGAGCCAGACTCAGGCTCCTGGGGCTGCCTGTGGCGGGAGGACGCTGCGGTCCCTGCCAGGCTGTGGGTACAGGAGGCTCTTTGTGCTGCTGGGGGTTGGCAGCAGGGCTGCCTTGTGACATTTGGGCACTGTCCCCACTCCCACCTCTGCAGTCGCCAGCTTGCTCCTTGTGTAAGCTGTCGTGGGCATTTTTGGACTGCTAAGAAGAGGTGCTTCAGGCTGCCAAGGGCGCCCCTGGGGCAAGTGCTGCCAGCAGCTTCTTGGTCCCATTGCTAAACCTCCTTTTGAGACATGGGGAGAGTGCTTGGATCTGGCTCTGATGGGGCTCCTATGGAAAACTCTGCTTTATCACTTAATAAAACCCCAGGAGCCAGCTGCCAATGTGAAGAGCACATGCATCCACAGAAAATACCCTCCTCCCCCACTGCGCCGCAATTAAAAACCACCCTGTTCTTCATAAGCATGTCCTGGCTTCAGCAAACAGCACATTGTCCCCTCTGTGGCTGCCTGAACCCTGTCCAAGATCCAGCCCCGCTCTGGTTTGCCATGGCATGCAGAATCGGAGCTGCGGCCAGAATGCTGGTGGCTGGAGGGGACTGGTTTCTGCTGGGGCAGGGCATGGCGATGGATTTCCCATCCTGGTCCTCGCCAACATCGCCCCTTGCCCCTGCCAATTCTAGTGATCGCTTGAACTCCAGATGGCTATGGAGAAATTCATCTCCTTGCATGCTGATGTGGGGAGGAGGGAGGCCCCCAAATCTTTAGAAGACGGATAGAAGTCAGTCCATCAGCATGGATGCGGTGATGTTCACCCTGGGCATGGCACTGCTGCGTCAGATCCGGGTGCCTGGATGTGCGCGGTGATGTGCGTGCACAGCGAGCACTTGGGTGTCCTCTGTCCTGGACAAACAGATTTGAGGAAGTGTCCCAAAATAGGGTTGGTGGCAGGGAGCCAACCTGCCCAAACTGACTTTTTGTGCCTGCTCAGTGTCCCGACTAACGCATCTCCTTCTCGTGGCAGCCGAGAAGGTGACTTCTCTGGGGAAGGACTGGCACCGGCCCTGCTTGAGATGCGAGAAGTGTAACAAGACCCTGACATCTGGAGGCCATGCAGAGGTGAGGTTTGCTGCCCGGGAGGTCCCTGTCCCTTGCAGCTAGGGGCTGCAGGAGGGGTGGCAAGGGCAGATATGGAGCTGAAGAGTGGCGTGGGGCTGATGCTCTTTCTCTCTCCCTGCAGCACGATGGCAAGCCGTACTGCAACCACCCCTGCTATGCCGCCCTGTTTGGGCCTAAAGGTAGGGCAGCTGTGGCTGGGGTTGTGGCAGGGAGGGGCAGGGGGCTCAGGGTCCCATCTCTCAGCGAGGCGCAGCCCTCGGTGCATCCCTCGGTGCACTTGCCATCCCACAGCGATGTTGACCCCGCTCCATCTCTCTTCCAGGGTTTGGCAGGGGAGGAGCTGAGAGCCACACGTTCAAGTAAACCTCAGGTTGGTGCCTGCCCTCGGAGCTCCCCTCCTGCCTCTGGCTCCAGGGGCTGGCTGGGGCTGTCCCCTGCCAGGCAAGCGGGGAAGGCAGGCATGCCACCACGTCCCTCACGGCTGGCTGTGTCACCAGCCCTCGTGTCGGTGCTTGGGCTCGATCTGCTGGGTTCCAGCTCCTCCTTGCCCCCAGCCCCAAGGGACCATCAGCAC
>NW_010418400.1:4779-7694 GCF_000710305.1 Buceros rhinoceros silvestris | reverse complement strand
GCCCTCGTGTCTGTGCTTGGGCTCGATCTGCTGGGTTCCAGCTCCCCCTTGCCCCCAGCCCCAAGGGACCATCAGCACCCGCTTAGCTCTGGCAGCGGACACCAAAGACTTTTGCTTTGGGACCAGTTGGCAAAGACAGGGTCTGTCCTGGAGCACCGTTGTCTCTGGGGTGTCTCTGCTCCCCAGCCCAGCCTGCCTTCATCCGCCCCTCTCTTCCATCCCTCTCCAGGTCTGACGGCCGGGGTTGCCAGCACGGCCCGCAGACAGCACAAGCACACCGCGACAGACATGCGTCTTTGTTTTTAATTCACTCTGTACTAGACTCGCACGTTAAAGCAATACGTAACCAAGGCTGGGGCTGGTGCGGAGAGGGGCTCTGCTCCAGATGGAGCGCTGCCGGCACGGGGGACGCCCTGCCGGATAGGAAATTTGGCCGGTGTTGCTGAAGGCTGCCTGGAGATGAGACCACACCCTTCCAGCCCAAACCCAGCCCTGCTTCTGGCACCACCGCGGCTCTCGTGGCTGGGCCCACAGCTATATTCTCTGTCTTTAATAAATCCAGACCAAAAGATGCTTCCCCGTGTAGCGGCTGTGCTCTTTGTAACAGGGATCCTGCAGAACTTGCAGCTTGCCTTAGGACCCCAGGTGGCTTCTGGATCGAGCCCCACGCCGTGCAATGGCTCCACGCGCTTTTGCTCCTGGTGTGTGTGGGGTCCTGCCCTCGGCTGCCCACCCCAGGCGCTGCCTGGGCCACGCAGGGCAAGAGCAGCCCCCGGGTGCTGTGGGCACCGGGGCTGAGTGTGCCCCAAGAGACGGAGTGGTGGGTGTTGTGCCAGTGCTTGTCCAGGGACTTGGTCTTCGTGGGCTCGGGGGGGAAGGTCTTACCCCACGCACAGCCTCACCGGGTCTGCGTTACGTCGTTTGCAGAAGTCTGGAGCGTGTGGCTCCTGTCATTAGCCACCTCTTGTTGACTGCAGCTGCGATGGGGTTAAAGCAGAGGCATGCAGTGCTCCTGGACAAGGGTCTGAGACTGCTGACCTGAGGTGTCTGCAGCACTCAACAGCCTCCTGGCCATGTCCCAGCCCCCAGCAGCGCCTGTTGCAAAGGCACGCTGGTGGTGAGCCCCCAGCTCCTTAATCCTGGATCTGGGGTGGCACTTTGCAGTCCTCAGTTGGGGCAGGGAGGTGCCTTGAGGGGAGGCAGTTGACTGTCACATCAGGAAAACCTGTTTTTTGCTGCTTTCCCTCTGAGCAGCCACGTCGAAAGGCTAAACAGGGTGGGAGATTCCCCTGAGTAACCATCCTGTGGCAGGAAAGTAAAGGTGCGGTATTACAAAGCGGGAGCTGGTTTGATACCGCCTCGCTCTTGCGTGTTTCAACCTCGTTGCCCCGCTGGAAGAACAGAACTGACAGATGTAAAAGATGATGACTCGAGGGATGTTTCTAAAACAGTGCCTTTCCCTATCCTGAACCACCCCATTTAAATATTCAGAGATACTTCATAACACATGGGGATATTTTTATCTATGGTTTATGCTCACATTTCCTGAGAGAGACTGCTCTGCATCTTGCTGTCAGGCCAGCCTACCTGGGACTCAGCCAAAACCCTCAGGGGTCAGAGGAACGTGTCCAATGTCAAAATCTGTGGTGTCAAAAGCAGCCCGATCTGATAAGCATCCTAAAACTTCTCGTGTGTGTGATGTCAAAGGCTCTGCGCCCACCAGGGATGCCACAGTGGGATGAACCAGACCAGCTGGCGCTGCCTCTCCTCCCACCCAGCTAGCAAACACATGTGGGTGTCTGTGTCACAGGCAAACCCTGGCCATTGCTCTTCGGCCACCACCACGCTTTCCAGCCAGCCGCTGCCCTCCCACTCCCCCCACTGCCCTCGCCAGCAGGCTCCTGGGGCTGCCAGCATCCGCGGCTCACAGCCAGCAAGACACGGTCCGGCTCCGCACCGCCGCTGGCACCCAGCCCGCCCCTGGAGCACCGGGACATCGCTTTCCGCTGCAAACCAGGCTTCAGAGTGAACTAGTGATATAATCTCAGCAGCCTCGTGTGTGCCAGGGAGATAGCATTTACCCTCAGCATTAGAAATAATGGCAAACACGAGCGTTGTCATCCTCTGGGCTGGCACCAGTGTGTCCAGCTGGGAAAGGAACCCGTGAGTTGGGCTCCTGGTCTGTCCCAACAGGGTCCTGCACCAAAACTTTTCAGGAGCAGCTAATTCCAGGTGTAGGGGGCCTGGCTAGATGGGACAAGCAGAGAACCAGCGACAGAAAAACAAGAGCTGCCTGGGGAGAGGGTGGGGTAATCCAGCCCTCCAGCTGAAAGCCCTTTCGGTGGGCGGTGGCTGCAGCTGGGGCAGGAGGCAGCGTGTTGCTCTTTGCAGCGCGCTGCCCAGGGCTGCCCCTTGCTTCGGAACCTGCCACCTGTTTGTGGTGTAGGTGTGGTGGCTGGGATGGCTCTTCTTGCTCAGAGGGATGTAGGAACTTTGGAAAGTCTGCACAGCCTCGGGAAACCTGCAAAGAACGTAAAGCCAATCCTGCAGCTGCCTCACTCCGTGCTGCTCGTGGTGGGGTTTAAAAACTGGAGGTCCCTCAAGCAAGCTCTGGGGACAAACCCTTGGGTACTGATTCCCCCAAAGCTCCTTCTGAGCATCCTCCCTTCCACTGAGAGGGCATTTAGCCCCAGGCCTTGCTGTCAGGACACTTGGCTCCCAGCGCTGCGCTCTCTGCCTGCTCCAGCCCTGACACGGTGAGGTTGGGCAGTTCAGGCATGGGTCACGTCCACGAGGAGCCTCGGTCAAAAAAAATACAGGAATAAGCTGATTTTTAAAAACTTGCTTTGGTCTTTGGAGAGGAAGCAGAAACAGCTGTATCGCATTTGGATAGGAAATCCACGCCTGAGCCAGGC
>NW_010418400.1:4345-4641 GCF_000710305.1 Buceros rhinoceros silvestris | reverse complement strand
GCTCCCCTCCGATGAGCAGCCCGGTCCAGCATCGGCCGGCGTGCCGGTGCTGGTGGGGTGGCCTGTCAGCAGACACACTCTTTTCTCCATGGAACAGTAAATCTCCGTGGCCTGGAGTGTGAGCAGCACAGACAGGCGGCAGCGTGGCTTCCAGCGCAGCTTCTCTGCGATGCTCTTGGCTCTGAGGTCTGGTGGGAGCTGGGGATGGGCAGGGATGTCCCCCCACCTCCCAGTTCCACGATGGCCTGGCTGTGCTGCTTCTGGAACAGGGGAGCTTGTGAGAGCAGGATGTGCAG
>NW_010418400.1:3403-4227 GCF_000710305.1 Buceros rhinoceros silvestris | reverse complement strand
AGGCCTGCCAGCTCCGCATGCCCTGCCGGCTGCGCCCTCTGCTCTGGACGCAGAGAGGGGACCTGTGGGGTGAGGCTGGCAGCCTCCGTGTCCTGGTCACCAGCCAGCAGCCATGGGGATATTGCTGCCATTGCAGATGGGGTCAGGGCACAGGCCCAGCCCCAAGGTGTCCGTCTGGGACAGCGAAAGGTGTCGGGTGATCTCCAGCCTGGTGATGCCCAGCAAGAAGGTCCCCTGCTTCGTGACCTGAACCACCACCATTCCTGGCCACAGAGGAAGGGGTTGTGCTTCCTCTGCCGTTATTTCAGAAGATCAGGCTGAGATCAGTGAAGTTTGTGGTTTGCAGAGCGATGGTTGCTATAAACACTTCATCACTGTGACAAAAAAATCAACCATCGTCACCCATTACTTTGGCAGCTGGGTGCGGGCAAAGCCCAACGCCCTGGGTAGGGAAGCAGAAGAGGCTTTGGCAAAGGACAGGAAAAAGGATGGGCTGAGGAACAAAACTGCTGTGTTTCCCTGCTCTGCCTCTGCAGCTCTCTGTACAGCAGAGAGGGGGGCAGAAAGGGGGCAGGGGGTCCCTCAGCTGAGCTGCAAGAGGTGGGGGTGTGGCCTCAGCCCCCAGCGAAGGCAGAGTGCGGGCAGGAGGGGCTGGTGCGGGTTGCCTGGCCCTGTGTCTTCCTCCCAGCACAAATGGGACAAACCTTAATCCGAAGCAGGGGACAGATGTGTCCCTGAGCCTGCAGCTTGCAAGGGGGATGGCTTAGACTGGAAGCCTTACGGGAGGGTTCTGCTCTTGGCATCACTTCCTGTGGCTGTCCTTA
>NW_010418400.1:2861-3290 GCF_000710305.1 Buceros rhinoceros silvestris | reverse complement strand
GTCCTGCCAGCGTGGCCATGGGAATGGGCTGCAGCTCACCCCTGGGCTAACGTACGTGGGGACCTGGGAGGGCTGGTTCCATGCTGCCATGCCAGCGGTGCCACCGATCCTCTCCTACCAGCTCCGATGGGGACAGTGAAGTGACACCTCAAGCGCGGTGATTCTGCATCTCATCCCTGCGGGTCCATGGCAACCCTTGCGGCAACAGCAGGGCCAGGCATCCACCGTGGGGTGGTGAAGGGGTTGTTTCCCTGCCGTGTGTTTCTGCAAATACAGCTGTGTCCCCTTGAGGGACAGGCAGGGCCGGGGGGGTGTGGCACGGGGACTGTGGCTGCAGGGGGTCCAGGTCTTTGCTGCGCAGTCTCTGCTGCTCTTTGAAGCCAGTCTCTGACGGGGGGGTACCCCGCTCACCACTGCTTCAGGTATTTT
>NW_010418400.1:0-2798 GCF_000710305.1 Buceros rhinoceros silvestris | reverse complement strand
TCCAGCTCTTTGCTGCGCAGTCTCTGCTGCTCTTTGAAGCCAGTCTCTGACGGGGTGGTACCCCGCTCACCACTGCTTCAGGTATTTTTAAGGCTGATTTAAGGTCAAAGAGCTCTGACATCTTTTAGCTCAAGAAAGCATCTGCTCTTCTCCTAACACTTCATGGACCTGCCGTCTTGCTTGTGCAATGGTAAGATGGACCATGCAGCTGATGTGGGGCAGCAGGAGCTCTGCAAGCTCGCATGGCGAGCTGGGACTTCCCAGCCCAGCTCTGCAAAGCAGTGGGTTGGGGAAGCCCCATCCTGCCAGCGGAAATAGCTTTGCAGAGGTGGCAGGGAGGGGTTCAGACCTCGTTCCTGATGGGGAACTACATCCCCAGCAGGTACTGAAGCAGCTGAAGATACTGAGGCAGAGGGAGACGGTATGGGGTGTAACGAGAAGCAGATGAGGCCATGCTTCGTGTACTGGAGACTGAGCTCTCATCAGGGAGCCAGGAGAGGTGGGGATGGCTGCTCCGCTAGCAGCCTGTCTCCGGTGCTGGCGATCCGGTGTTGGAGAGGAGCTGGGTGCAAAGGCCCGGGGACGTTTTCCAGGTCCTGGGTTGCTGGGAATGGCTGCGCCGCAAGCAGCCTGTCTCTGGTGCTGGCGATCCGGTGTTGGAGAGGAGCTGGGTGCAAAGGCCCGGGGACGTTTTCCAGGTCCTGGGTTGCTTTCTCCAGCAAGGAGCCTGAGAAGAAAAGTTGGCATCAGGCACTAGAGATGTGTTTTATGCTTCTTGTGTTATTTTTAAGGCAACAGGGAGAATTTCCAAGTAAGAACTTCTCAGCAAAGCCTCTTTCTGTCTTTGGTGAGTCTTGGGTTGAAGGTGCGGGGAGGGAAGAGGGCAGAGGGCGTTTCCCTCGGTGCAGAGGAAGGACAGCTTGGCTACTTGAGTAATAGAAAAGGGTGAAACTCCTGAGAGCAGGGAATTGTGAGATCTCAGACACTGTTTTTCTAATCCTTCCCAGTTCACTCATCGGACTGAAAGTCAGACCCTGCATCAGAGGGGCTGAAACACCAACGCCTACAGCAAGCATCCAGCTGCCGGGACCCGACCTCAAACGACTGTGTTACAGCCCCCCCAGCCCTACTGCAGACTAATTCACTGTGTCCAGGAGAACTCCACCAGAGCTCTTGTGCAGCCGTTACGGTCCCTCTCGGGGACCCAGTGATCTGTAACGGTTATGTGATGTGACTCAGCGTGTTAAACGTGCTGGCCATGCCAGTAGTTATCAGCAGCCCTTGCCCCCACTCGTGAGGGTGGTGGTGGGAGCCAGCTCATTGCTGTCGGGCAAGGAGATGCCTGTTTGTGACCTGACAGGGCTGCTCCGAGCATGCCGACGGCTGGGCTCCACCAGCAGAGATCCCAGGGTTGCTGGGCTCAAAGGCACCGTCCTCTCCCTAGTCAGGAGGGCTGCTTGGCTGAGCAGGACACAATGGATCACCACCAGCAGATGCTGGGGCTGCTCCGTGCCCGATGGCAGCTGTGATCCCTGACTCTTCCCCAGGCGGTGCGGGGCTGAGCATCGCTGCAGCCAAGCCCTGCTACGGCAGGTTCGATGGCCCTGCCGCCAGGCCCAGGTTAACCTGGAGTCCCAGCGAGGGGAGAGCCGGGAGGAGAGCGTTGGGAAGGATCTGGAGATGTTTGCAAGAGGAAATGGTGCAGCCTGCCTGTGAAATGCTGCAGCCACCCAAAGCCTCCCTCGTGCAGGGAGGAAGAGCAGCCGGGCTCTGCTCTGATGTCTGCTCAGCCCCTACTGCTGCTGTGGGGAGGAGAGCGGAGAGCAGCATGGAGAGGAGCTCCAGCTGCCCCGGGCTGGCGGCACAGCCTGGGAAACACTGATGCGCAGCCCAGGGGCTTGGCTGGGAGACAGGCTGGCTCCCGCTGGCATTGTCAGGGGGATTAAACATTACAAAAAAAAAAAAATAAAAATAGAAGAGCATAGGGTTTGTTTTCCCAGCAGGCGAGCTCACACCTTCCCTTGTAGGACGGGGCCGAGGTGACATCAGGAAGCCTGCTGCTGCCGGGAGCGAGCAGAGATTGCCGTTATCACATACAATCTGCATGAGGCAATGGGACGTGGCCGTCATCTCTGGCAACGGCCGCAAACAGTGGGGCTGTCTGCGGTGGCGTGTTGCCATGGTGCGGGTGCAAACAGCCCTGCCTCGGCCCCGGCTGAGTCACCCCGGCGGAAAAGACCCCGGCTGACACATGGCACTGAAAACGGACGGCGGCGCAGCATCGCCCGAGCCCTGGGGCTGGGAGAGGGTGAAGCCTGTGATGTCTCCTCAGGAGTAGCACCCCTGGCCTCTCAGCACCCACCTAGACCTTCCCTTCCCACTGTGGTCCCCATGGCTGCTCCCACTGCTGGGGCAACCTGCAGCTCAGCTCCTCCTAAAACCGCCCTGGTGCTGGGGTAGGGTTGTGGGGGCCTGGAGGAGCAGCCAGCCAGGTTGAGCTGGGCTCTGGGAGGCTGCCAGCAGTCTCCTGGCCCCTCACAGGAGCGCACAGTGACATCGGAGTGGTGTGTGATGTCAGCCAGTCACTATTTGTTTGCCTCTGTCAGTCCTTACAGGGCTGGGACTTGGGACAGGAGAGCAGGGCAGGGTCTCTGCTCCTCTGGGAGCGGGTAGCATCGCCACCCCTGCTTGGACAGCACGCTGGGTCTGTCACACCATCACCTCCTTTGTCTGTCCACAGCACAAGGTCCATCTCTGCAGCAGGAAACCATCGCTTTCCCACCGGCTTCTCGCACCCT
>NW_010418399.1:35466-44238 GCF_000710305.1 Buceros rhinoceros silvestris | reverse complement strand
ATATAAAATATCCGTATCCTTTAGCTGTATGATTTAAGCCCTTGTTAGCTGGAGTTCAGTCCTGCTTAAAACCTTTGCCAATACCTTAGACACAAAGCAGGCTGCAACTGACTGCTTTGTTGAATCCATGTTTATGTGCAAGCAGTCGACAGACAGACCAAACCAAAGATTTTTACCCGTTAGCTTCAGCAGGCTGAAGAAAGGTGGAAAAGGACATGGAATTAATAAGCATTTTTAGAGGAAATGGACTACCCAGGTTGGACGTTCTTTTGAAAGAAGATGATGGTCATATAAATCAGACTCAAATCAGTTATAATACTTTAAGGTCAGTGGAGAATGTTAAACTGCAGACTGGAATCTTTCAAGAACTCAAAACTGGCTAAATGGCTGTAATGTAAATACACCAGACACTAACAGTTCAATTTGTGGATGAAAGAAAACTCCCAAGCCCTAAGAATAAACACACCTACAAACAGATCCACTAATAGGAAGAGTTTTGCAATACAAGATTATACTAATAAAACAGGAAAGACGGTTACAAAATCTCCTCTTGAGCGTTCTGGTTACATCATGACTTTAAGATTATAAATTATTGTCTTTACTACTTCCTCTAGCGCTTTACATTCTGTTTATCATACAGAAATAGCATGCAAGGAGTTTGTGGCAGGTGTCCTTCTTTGGGGCAGCAACGTCACACTCGGCCACCACGGGCCACGTGCCAGCACTGAGGCACCTCCACAGAGCTGACGCCCCTGCCCACAGGACAAGGACGGATTTGATGCACAGCTGGGGCACGTGAACAGGACTCAGACTCCAGCACTAGGTAACCAAAGCTGCTGCTGCTACTTTTGAGATGTTAGTGGTTGGACAGACATTTTCCATTGCAGCTACAGGATGCTCTTCTAGTTCTGCATCTGTGTTCATGCTGCAACTCAAAGTACAGCTGTTTTCACAAATATTCCTCTCTAGCCAGACACAAAGTACTTTTAAAGCTGGTCACTGTACAGGATCAGGCTAGTTCATTTAACATCCTTAATCCGGGTCTCTCTAGCCCAAGCCCACACAAATACTTCAGCCCTGAATCGGGAATTCCTCCTCACCTTCCATCATCTCATCCTGCACCATCTGATGTACAAAAACACCAGGTCTCTCTTAGGGAAGCAGCTTATCTAGACATGGGTTACGGCTCTCTCTTGCTACGTGCCCAGCTGGGGGACCTTCAGTCTCACCCACCTTCCTGCTTCACCTAGGGAGTTCTCCTTTTTCTCCTGACTGGCCCTAATTGTTGAGATGCACCCAGAACAAGACCTTCAACAGCACGTTCACACTCAGGACAGCACTTCATCTCACAAAGAACAACCAGGATGGCCTCACTGTCTTCCCCTTGAAAGACTACAACAACAAGAAAGATTTATTTTAACACAAAGCAGCCTTTAAGACCATATACCAGTAACTTTTTAGAAAAATAACGATGACTTTTTTCTAATACATATATAGTCTTGCTAATTGCACAACAGAAGAGGGAAGCGTTCAGGTTTTTAAGAAGGGCCTAGAAATCTACTCTTACAGTTAAACAGCTATGCAAAAAGATCTTGGACAATTTCTGCTAGTCTGTTACAGCAGATAGATATTTTTTAAACGACTACTTTTTACGATTCTCAAGATCAGAAAAGCTTTTACTCAAAACCTAATCACTAAGGTATTGAACCTGCAGGACAGCACTGCTTAATAGCTCACAGAAGAACATGCCTCTCTGAACGACTGCAAAACAAGAGGGAGCGCGCAGTCTAAAAGTGACTTTGCTATATTTAGGAATAGCACAATCAATACAATACAGACATCAACTCCACAAATATAACTCCAGTCAGTCGCCAGTGCCTGAAGCCAATACATCTGCAGGGAAAAAAGCAGAAGTAAATAACTAAATAGAGAAATCAGTCTGATAGCGTAAGGGGAAAAAATTCCAATAAAAGGATTTGCCAAGCACAGAAGAAATCTATCTTTCTTTGGGGGGAATTTGCCCAATCTCTAGACAAGTTTAGCAATCTCTTAGCTGTTCTTCACATGTTTACTTTAATTCTGTGTTAGTTAACATGAGATCGTTGAGCAGTCAAAAACATTAAGGCAATACCCCACGCAGGCCCAAAATGACAGCAAAAAAAATAGTGGCAACCTAATAACCTCTACTGACACAAATAACTGACTTTGCAGCTCAAAGGGAAATGTTGCATTATAATCTGGATGCAATCAAATCTCTGGCGGGTTTGTAAATCATTGCTAAGAATAATCTGTCTGGTTGTTTACACTACTTAGAAGAATACTGGTGTCGACACCCAAAGTTTGATTTCCATGTTGGTCTGAACTCTTGCATTCGTAACTATTTGCAGACAAATTTTTGTCACCTCTATTAGCTGGGCATTCTGCAATTGTCAAACATTGCAGTGATAAGGTCTCCACAAATCAGAAGTGATAAATTCCACGGAGAAAATTTTGTAAAAGAAAAGATAAAACCAAAAACTCCACCAAAACATCTACCACAAGACTGAAAGACATCCATGGAAACAGTACTGTGGGATTTACATTTACTGTGTTGCTGACTTCTGCACTGTATATGTTCCATTAATGATTTAAAAATTCTGTAAATTTACTTGGCCATAAAAAACAAATAGAGGGGGTGGGGGTTTTTGTTTGGTTGTTTGGGTCTTCATGGTTTTTTTTTTTTAAACTAAAAAAATTATTATACTGAATTAATCTTTACTGGCAAGTTTTAATATGCGCAGTTGTATCCACTGGAAGGGAAGAGAGGAGAAACAACAGTCAAGCGCATCTGTTTCCAAATATTTGATTGGATATGGTTCAAACAGTCTGCAGCCCAATTCCTACAAGAAGAGGTGCTCTTATTAAATAATACAAGTCCTCTGTATATGGTTTTGCACCTGCTTTTTTCAGCGGAAAACACATTCACGCTGTTCTGCTCTCCTATAATGTTTCTGAGCGGTAGCAGCTAAGAGTAGGGAACCTAGGTTTGGTACTCCAAAACACAACACCCATAAATCCACTGCTGTGGTTGGTTGGGAGTGACTAACTCAGTGCATTTAAAATTAATAATTGTTCTTACGTGATGTGAGTTTGTAAGTACTTATTTTTTGTGTTGTTGCTATTACAAGCAAACTATATTTAATACACAATCAGCTAATCAAGTATAAGCATCCTTGTATCTGCATTAGCTCCATCCACCCTTGGGCATTAAACTGATTTTGCTCTAATTTATTTCTATACAGATATAGATGAACATTGTTTTACAACTGCTAGGTTGAGCTTCCAAGTTTAAGGCAGCATGCTTTTGAATCTTAGCTGTTTCTGAATAAGATATGAAAACTTTACAGCCTCTGCCTCCCCTCATGGAAACTGGCCCTAGATCCAGGGCCCTGTGTTCAAATACCTAGAAGTCATCCACACTGCTTCCTTATATTTCTCACTTTTGGAACCATGGTAGTATCAGTAGAATACCAGAGAGTACAAGTGTTTTCAAATACTCTGAAGAAGGATTTTCGAGAGCCGTTATCAGTACCTAGCTCTACTCCCACTGAAATTAGTGAGACACTTATTACTCTCGTGAAAAAAAAAAATCCATGGCTCAACTCAGGAAATGCTAGGTACTTCTGCAAAATTACTTATAACAGAGACAGTACAGAGTTTTCCTCTGACCTGAGAGGCCAGTTAAGAAAAGCTTAATCTAATCCCTCCCTGATGCTGTTTGGTTTTTTGCTTACTCCAAATGTTACCCTAAAGTTCGGGCATCACCCACATACCATAATCGCTCCCCTACAGCACAGAAAGAACAAATTTTCTCCTCCAGTGAGGAATTACCAAGAGGAACGACTGATGAGCTTTTCAAACGAAGACTATACTTGGTGAAGAATTACCTGAGCAGGGTTACTAAGCTCTGAACTACAAAACTGATCATTCAAGACAGGTTTTTGAGTTACAGCATTTGTTAATTTTAAGCACAAATGACTCGTGAAACTCATCTGGCCTAAGAAGCCACGATATGACATGCTTTAGCATGCAACAACATGGAGTTGTGGCTGCATACCACAAACTGACCCCAAACCTAAGAAAACAACAAAGTTATTTTTAAACAGAGAAACTGTTTGAGGACATAGGTAATAGGGTGTTTGTATTCGTTTTAATGGTTCCTCACATGAAAGGGCAAACATTTTTAAACAGTTTTGTTTGTTTATTTGTTTAGTACAGAGAATTACTGGAAGGGAGAATAATATTTATAGCAATGCTAGTCAAAGCATTCTGTCTCCACTCCCAAGATCATCCCTCCAACTAAGGAAAGCAAGAAACAAAAAGCCTCATCTGCCAAAACCAGCCCAAGTCATTTCTATTGTTGATTTCTTTTGAAGTCAACGATACTGAAGCCTAGGGCAAATGCTAACCAACCAGGTCCTGCATTTCAGTTTCCCAAATAGCGATCCACACAAGGTTTGGAGCCTTACAAACAACCAAGTCAGCCTTTAAAAAGGGTTTGTTTTAAACTGATCCAACTAAACCATGAATACGATCAAGTATCACTCAAGTGCTGCCTTTCAAAACGCAACAGTTGAAACTTTCGACTCAGATTTGGAAAAGCGAGACTTAACTGTTGCTTAAGGTGAGGCCCCAGGCAGTAATGTTTAGTTTCTCCTCTGCTTTATGTTATAAACTCATCTAAACATCACTGTCACTGGGCCAGTAACTATGAAAAACAATCAATACCCATCATGACAACACACAACAGCAAACATCAGAAACAGGCGCACAAAGCACGCATACGGTTCCTACGGAACCGGCCCTTCGAAGCAAGGGCGGCTACTCGTGTGCAGCACAGCTCCCACCCATCCTCGCAGCTTATGAGCACCACGGGCATTTAAAGCTGAACATGTTCTCACCCTGGGAAAGCAGCCTTGGACTAAACTCGGTTTCCAACTCTAGGACCCAATCCCCTTCCCCGCTTTCTTTAGAGCTTTTTCAAAGTAGAAAGGACCGGCTGGAACCTTCCTTTGCAGAAACGTTCTGATCAGAACACCAGCTTCCTCGCACATCCGCTCAGATGCATACAAGCTGTGGCAGTTTGACATACAGGAATTTCACAGCATCCCAGACTCCTTCCCCATCTCCCTCAAGCACATTAGTAACTTTACTCTACATTCTTAAAATTTGTGACATTAACGTATTTCCCTATTTCATTTAGCTCCAAGGATCTAAGTACCATAGTTCTGTTGAGAACTGTGTATGAAACAGAATTCTTCTGGCTATTTTTTGAGAACATATAGAGGTATATGTTCTCATAGAGATATATCTCTCTTTCCATAGAGATATGGAAAATTCAAAAGCCAGCTTCTGGTTTGCATTAAATTTACCGTACCTTTTTTTCAGATACCTTACTAGCTTATTCCCAGATAGGAAAACATCAGTCACTGCAAAAACTTTCTACCACTTACTGTACAGTCGGCAGGGCCCACTAACTCCTGATCAATCCTATTTAATTCACCATGCTATAAAAAGCGTACACTCCCTTCATGCTTTACAGTGGAAAAAACAGACGTTAAAAAAGAAATTAAAAAATCCCCCTAAACACATCCCAACAGCAAAGAACATAGCTTAGCTCAGCCACAATGGTAAAATTATGCAGACAATTTTGCTCCCCTGTTTCTGCCCATTATTTCCTTAAAACAGATTTACATTTCTCCCCCAAAAAGTTCAACCCACTCACACTGAATGGTTTTTACTCCTTGCGCACACACACACAAAAATGAGGCATCTGGAAGCAGTCTGCTTTCCAGCATACAGGTACCTCGGAAACCGAATCGAAGTGAGATCTGGCATTTGCGTAGATGTATAGAGAGCGGCTATTACTCACACCTTGCCATGATAATGACTTGGCAAACGAAGGCAGACAAACGCCTTCCCCCTCCTCCCCTCTATATTGTACTGCTATAATTGGTCACCAGCAATTTGGCATTGAAAAGGTTGGTACGTACGGGCTCATCTGGCACGTGGCCAGACGCGGTCTGGGGAGGGAGAACTTCGCAGGAGCTGCTGCTAGACGCACGCAGTTGGAAGAAAGCCTGCGAGACTGCAGATTAACAGTCTACACAAAACCCTCCCAGACTGTTGGCCAGCTGAAAAGCTCATCCCCAGATTTCGAACCAGTCTGTCAGGCACTAGACCTGCTACTGTCTGAGCAGCACAGCTCTTCCCAGGCAGCTTAGATAACAACCGCGCCGCTAACAGGAGGGACCGGGAGAAGTTATTTTAAGTTGCAATTACTTGTTCATATCTTATCAAAAGAGCTGGATGTGCACAGCCGTTGCTGCTAATAGCTTCCCTGCCTCTCAGAAAGAGCAACGAGGTTTTTGTTCATGGCGACTAAAGATAAACAGTACCAGGTAAAGGGTTAGGGGCATTCTGCTGCTGCAACTACCCCAGTGAACTCCAGAACCTCCCGCTGTTACTGCGGGAAACAGGTTTGAACCACATCTCTACGCCTTGTAGAAATACTTAACCAGCCTCTTTCTTGCAGTGACAAGGGATCCAACTAAACCACCATGGGGTGACAGTGCTCAAAGACAAGTCTGCACAGGCAGTCCCCTCTCTTTAGCTGCGGGCTGGGCAGTCCCAACAGCACAAAGAGGGTGGCAAAGTACTTTGTGCTTTCAAGGCAATCACTGTGCAGCCGGGAGAAGCATCAGAAGTCACAGCGAGAAGGAGAAGTGGCACTACGGCATGTGGGGCCGGCAGCAGGATGACGGAGAGCAAGGTATTCTCCATTTGCTGTGTACAAACTAACTCCAGTATGAGAACAAACATCAACATCAGATCCCATATTAAAGGTCATTGCCATAGCACAGAATATTCTTCAGCAAGCAAGGCTAAGTGCTGAAGGACAGCCTGACCTTGCTACAAGTTTATCTGAAGTCGTAAGGCTGAATGAGGAAGTTGGGCATAAATACGTCTTTACTTGTGTGACTCCTTGCACAGCTACACCTTGGCAATAGATTTCTCTTGGATCGATTGCGCAGCTGTTACCAACAGCAGGGACTGGCCAACATAAATTTTATGCTCCCATACTGGTGGCACCTACAGTTGAGGAACAATGGACCCATCAATCCTCCAGACCCACTACTGGCTACCCAATACAGTATTTTCCATCAAGAATTTAATGAAATTAATTTTAATAGCATTTATAGCCCAGCTGCAATAACTTACTGCAGCCTTTCAGCATACCGCGACTTTCAGAAATCGGGTATTACCTTGTTTATTTGATTTATCGTTAGAAAACCCCACATGCTGTAAAAAGGTACGTATGGTACCCAACCACTATTGTGAGGTAAAGAACTGGGTGTTTTCCAGCTTTCTAAACTAGGTTCTGGAACGTTTTCTTACAGCTTTGGTTACAAATGGTTCAAGAAGCTAACGTGAGGCTTTGTCTTACTCTAATACTTACATTATGATCTGTTCCTCCCCTCCCCAAAAGAAATCCACCAAAAGGTTGCAGGTTTTTTGTTTTGTTTCTTGTTGCTGTGGGTTTTTTTTCTGGCAAAAAGATGTTGCTCTAAGACTGTGCCACACACAAACTGGATGAGCAGCCAACTGCTGAGTGGGAGGCTCATTAAAATAAGAGCCATTTGCTTGCCATATGTCTCTTTCTTCTAGACAGACTAATTCTAGTCATTAGAGTTTTTACCAGAAATGCAGATTAGTAAAGCAACTTTTTGTTGAAATGGTACCAGAAATTTCCCTAAGCATCGGAGTATTGAGGAGCCCTCGGTGCTCAGAGTTACCAGTCCACAAGCAAGAGCTCTGATCCCAAGGCGGGATTGGCAGAGTGCTTCATCCTTGCGAGGCCAGCATTTCCCAACCTCCCGCAGGGGAGCCGCAGTCCCACCACCTCTTCCTGCTCCTGCCCTCCACTGCCACCCAGGCTGCTCCTGCTATTGTCTCCAGCTTCCCCCCTCCACCACCACCTCCCCCTCATTCCTCTCCCTCCCTGCTACTGCCATAACATTTCCGCTGCCCATTCCCACACCCAGCAGGATGTCTACAGGAGTATGAACTAACTAGATCAGTCAAGCTTGTCTGTGGACTGTGCTCCCGGCTTGGGAAGGCAGTACAAGCATATCTGCTCCCCAACATCCATGCAGAGCAACTCTTGCAGACCTTTAGGTCCATAAAGTCCTAGAATGCTCTGGGCTGGAAGGGATCTTCAAAAGTCACCTGGTTCAAGCCTCCTGCAGTGAGCAGAGAAATCTTTAGATCAGGTTGCCCCGAGCCCTGTCTAACCTAACCTGCACTGGTCCCAGTATCCCTGAGGGACACCACTTGTCACTGAACTCCACCCGGACATGGAGCCATTGACCACTAGCCCCTGGATGTGACCATCCAACCAATTCCTCATCTGCTGAACAGTCCTCCCATCAAATCCATATCAGTAATTTAGGGAGAAGGATATTGTGGTGAACCATGTCAAAGGCCTTACAGAAGTCCAGACAGCTATGACATTTATAGCTCTTCCCTTGTCCACTGATGTGTGCACTCCATCACAGAAGGCCACTAGGCTGGTCAGGCAGGACTTGCCCTTGATGAAGTCATGCTGGCTGTCTTGATTCACCTCCCTGTTCTCCAACATCTTTAGCAGAGCAGGTACTACCACATCAGCAGACAAACAGAGATAACCTACCGGCAACCCACAGGCATCCACAAACTTCCTGCAGCAGAGTA
>NW_010418399.1:34461-35302 GCF_000710305.1 Buceros rhinoceros silvestris | reverse complement strand
AAACTGCCAGAAAGGAAAAAAAAACAACCAACCAACCCACCCTCAACTGCTCAGAATTTCAAGTGCATCTCTCAGCCTCTTTTTAGAATCAGATAAAGCAGTTTTTCAAACAGGAATATATGCATAGTAGATCTTACTATAAATATCATCTATTTACATACTGTTTTAAGACACTAACAGTCTGAAGTCAAACTCAGGTTCTCCACTAATTTTAGTTAGAAAGGTTGTCTAAATTCACATTATGTTTCTATAGCAACTGTCCTCCTGCAGTATCCAAAAAACACTTCACAGGAAAAAACTGGTACCATGAGCAGCTACAAGTAATGACCATTTCCCTCATCCAACATCCCAGCAGTATCTAGAGAAGGCTAAAGCTGATTTACTGCCACACTGAACTGCTCAGAGTATTTCTCATCCCACACCCCAGGATACGCTGTAGCCCTTCTCCTACAAGCGCTCTGAGGGACACATCCATCCCGGCAGCTGGTTCTGGGTTTCCAAGTCACACTCATAAGAATCTCTCAACTGAGACCCACAAATCTTAAACACAGCACTGCTTTGTTTTTCTTCCTTTTTTTTTTTTTGGTGATGCCATTTGTGTAGCAAATGCCTTAATTCCCCACACATGCTTTGAACCCTAGTAATTAAATTAGTATGGACACAGCAGCTAAGGAACTGGATGATGCAAGCTACCCTGTCCATCCATCTCACCAAGGTTTCACTTTTCCTGTCAAGCTTCACAGTGGTCTCACTTAGCCTACACAGCCTTTACTTTGTGAGTTTGGAAACGCAGAGGTCATGCAGCTTTTTGTCAGGCAGCCTTCCCCAATCAGTACTTCCT
>NW_010418399.1:28364-34311 GCF_000710305.1 Buceros rhinoceros silvestris | reverse complement strand
GCTGAACACTCCTCCTCCTCCGCAGATACACATCTCACACTTGCCTATGTTCAAAAGGTTATTAATGGTAAAGATAATTAAATAAACGAACTCCCCAAACCTATTCTTCTGGCAGAAGACAACAAATGCAATTCCCGTCATTTTGATGAAGACCTGCAGAAACCTTCAGATGTGAGCATGCACTGTAATCACATGTCCCTCCTTTTCTCTCCATATGTGAAACCACCGTGACAAAAACGGGACCTTTCACATGATGAACTCATACACACACACACACACACTGAAGAGGGATCAGGTAAGCACCATGAAACAAGGCAACGAAGAACAGATGAAGCCATCTTGAATTATTTCAACCACCCAAATGCAGCCAGCCAGCCTTGGCTGGCTGTTCCCAGTCTACCACAATACAGCATTCATGTGAGATGAACCGGAAAACCTTGAACTGGTGACAAATATTTAAAGAGTGTGCAGTGAAGGTGACTCCCCTGAAAAGCATAACCTCCTTAGATTTAAAAGGTCTTTCTTACTCCACATAGGCTATCAACCATCCTAGATGACAGTAGCATCTGTCAAGTGTTGTAGACGTCGTGACAGATGTATCACCAGCCAGGCATTACTCGTCTGAGGACACTCATGAAAGCCCATGAATACACATGTACACTGGTTTTCCTTCTTTGCCCCTGCTCTGCCTGCCTTTGGGATCAAACTGCGCACTCTGGTTCAAACAAAGAGTTGCACCTGCAATAAAGGGAATGAACGCAAGAAACATAAAGCTGTGAGGAAAGTAAGTACAGGCTCCAGTTTCCCTCTAATGCTTATGTCCTTCGGTATGAGAAGTTAAATACCTGTGTTTCTCCTACCCAGTTAATAGTGGTCACCTTTGCTATTAGCGTTAATAGCTTCACCCCCCCAACCCCCCACTGAAACAAGTTAATCTCTGCCAACTGGGAACAACAACAAAAGTGTCTGCACAACAGTTCACGACAGAGGGGAAAAAAGCCAGTTTTTCCACTCCTCGAAGTTTCAAAGCTCTCAGAAGTGCCTTTCCCTGACACAGCAGAATTACTGTCTTGGATCACAAGCTAAATTAAACACACAAATTACATTCTCCATATAAACAGAGTTATACATGGTTTAAATAGCACGGTTTTATTTTCCTATTGGCACCAATTGGTACAGTAGTTCAGTTGAAGCTTAAGACATCCGTGATGTCAGTTGCTTTAATAGGCAGCACTGACGTGACTGGCTCTCGTTCCCAGACGTGAAGTGTGCTGGTTTCCATGGGGAGGATGCTGACCCAAGAATTCCTACCGCACTTCCTATCAGTCATTTTGGGCAGCAAACACTGGCTCCAGGGGGAAAAAAAATAGTCTGTTTGGGCATCCAAAAATTCACAAGATGACATCATTGTGTGCGACAGATTTCCCTGCAGCTCCCTCCCCAAACACACACGACCTATCAAAAACTCTGTTCCACATTCCTGCCAGCTGGGTTCTGTATTTACAGAAGAGAAAGTCGTAATTTGTGCCTTGCTTGTTTGCCATGTTAGCTCAGTTGTAACAGTTCCCCCTCTAGCCTCAAGAAGCAAGAGGGACAGTCAGTCTAAAAGAGATTTCTTAGACTAGTCACAGGAAGCTCATGGCAATTTCTTTCCTCCCAAATTCCCATGCAGATTTAGACCACGTAACAAGTCAGAATACTAGGCAAAGGAAAAAGAGGAGATGAACTTGAGACGAAGTGAAAACAAAGGCAGAAGAGAGAGCCAAATGAAGTTAAAAAGTAGGCAGTCAACCATACACAGATCCTCCAAGCATTATGGATTGTACTTCTCTGCAAAAATCTTTATCTGCTCCTAACATGATCCAGGACAGAGTCATGGGATAGGTGACTGCATCATTCTTTGTTAAGATTTCACAGCTTGCTTGCTGCTGCACCTGCTACTCTGTTCATATGAAAACACAAGCCCCAACTTCACGCACCAGAGTTAAGAGATTAACAAAAACCATCATTATCCATGTGAACTATCAGCTCCAAACGTTTTATGGTTGGATCAGTGATCTTAAAGGTCTTTTCAAACCTAAACAATTCTATGATTCTATACCACTTTTCAGCTCAAACAGGTTTTATTAAAATTCTTCCTCAAGGTTTGCCCAGAAGGGAAAGCATGTATTTTTTTACTGATTAAACCACAGCCGTGGCCTTTACAACTTCGTTCTCCCATCAAGAGTCAACTCCAAGGCCAGATGAGTACCATTAAATCTGTAAAATTCCTACTTTAGGAAAACAGGTGTGAAGTTGCAGACTTGCAGTTACAGACCAGGCTATCAGACTCTCTTTGGGCTTCTAACTGCCCTTTAAGTTTTCTATCTGTATGGTTTTCTATGTGCCTGAACATCTGCTTCAGGGTCGGAAAGGGTGAAGCAGCATCACACTTAATTCATGCCTTGTTTAGTGCCTACAAACAGGCAGCTCATCCCTACCCCAACATTGTTGTCAGTGTTCGTGCATCATCTCCCCTTTAAATCCTTAATTTATACCCCATGAAACAGAAGAACAGCATCCTCTTGGGAACTGAGGAGCCACGTTCCTAATTTCCTTGTAGCTGGTGCTTAAGGCAAGTGGTCAGAAACGTGGGATCGAACAGAAGCTTGAGTACAGCCCTAAATACACTTCAAATTCCCACTGGGGATCAGCCTTTTCCTCTCAGCTTCCTCGTGGTTAAATTAGGCAGCTTTAAGACCCTTCTCCCAAGCACTTAAGTCTTTCTCGCATCATGCAAATGAGCCCAGTGCTCCTCTGTACCAGCTCAGAGCTGCGGCAAAAGTAATTCAAGCAATGCCAAGCAAATCCTGTGTGATTTAGCCCATCTCCCAGTCTTCAGGGAACCAGTTTCCTGGCTGCTCTTCTACTCCTCCCTCAACTGCAATCTTTCAAAAAGTCATCCTCTCCAGTTAATTTCTTTTGTACAAGCCTCTAGAGTTCTTTGCGAATTAATGCAACTCCAATCAGTTTCTTTGCCATCTGAATGTCCTGGTTTGGGCTCTCAACCCGTAACACTGAAACAAGCAAACAAAACAAAAAACCCCACCTTCAGGTGAATGCTTATAAGGTCACAGCTGAATTTCAGCAAGTTGCAAGTTTGCAGACGCAGAGTAAGAGCCAAGAACTGTGGAAGTCTGAGAGGAACGTGTGATACTTTGAGTGATCAGTTGTAAAAGCTCTAAGTTTCTTCTCTTCCTCCTCCCTTCCCTTCTCACATATAAAACAGAGGAAGTTCAATGCTGAGGCAAATCTCAGGTTTTTTTAAACAGCGGTAAGCTTATACTCATGTTGAAGTCAAAGTAGAGGAGAGCAAGGCAGTTGTATCTAAAAGCATATGCCTCTTTCCACCTAGTACCTCACTGAGATAGTACTGGAAAATACCACTATCATCACAAGCTTTTGTTTCCTTTAAGGCACCAAGTAAATCCCACGAAACCAAACAAAATATATAATACCAACTGGTGTCTACAAATAACAAACTCATATTCCAGGTTGGAAAGCAAGAGAGAAAATAGAGGTATTTTCTTTCCATGAACTTCTGGGACATAATCAGACTGTTCCTCCATTACCTGGAATAATAGTGCCCTGTGAACTAACCTGAGTGTTCTCCCTACATCAAAGAGCAGCAGCCTTTGAGAGCTGCAGACTCTAGAGCAGTTCCGGATGGGCAAGGCAGCAAAACTGGAAGGTGGATGGGAACCAAAACAGAGTTGAATGGGGTTTCACCAGACGGCTGAATACAAACTCTGAAATATCCAGCCAAACTGAATGTCAAGCAAATCCTACAAATTCCGTAGGCAACTCCAGAAGTCTCTCTCATGCATAAAGTTGTATACATACAAAGACAGAAGCAGTCTCAGTCTGCTGATTTTAATTCATGAGGACGGTAACTTTAAGGAAACTAGACACTGCAAAAGTCTGGCTGCCTGCAGAGGGACGAAGCTGAGAGTGGAAGATTCTCAGCAGTGCAACCTGATGAAGTATTGCACACCGACACTTCTCCAGAAGCTAAATTTGGACCATCTCCCCACGCTGAAAAGGTATTTCTGACCCATTCTGCATTCTGGGAGGCTGCCGGCGTATGATACTAGAAAGCAAGTACTGTATATGCTCAGAACAAACTCCTTGGGCTCAGGACAAGCTGCTCAACCAAAAATCAATCAATCAAACAAAATATTTGGAAGACATAAGTATAGATTCCTTAGTTATAAAACAAAATGCAAAGTAGAAGAGATCCTCCAATACAGGTGGTCAGACAAAAGGGGAATATTTCATTAAACTTGGGTAAAAAGCTGCTACGTCACGAGACTGGCTAATGGAGGAGGTGAAGGAACAGGAAGAATACAAGCACTCACAAATGCAAAAGAAACCAGAAGTTTTTGCCAGCAACTTCACTGCCTGCATTTTGATCCTGTGATTTGGTATCACACCGTAGATCAATGGAGAGGCATTTGCTGAAATTTAAATGGGCCCAGAAAAATGGAATAACAAACCCACAGGACCATGAGGAAGTCTGGCAGCAACTAAACTTGTTGAATGGAACTCACTGGAAAAAAGAAAAAAAAAAGGTATTTGCTCATGTATGGAAGAATTGCTCATCAGTTCAACATTATTTCAAGGTGACAGATTTGAAAAATCCAGGAATATGAAGACAGTTTCCAGAGTACAAAGCTATGATTGCCTAGAATAAAATAACCTCAATTTTTTTGTGGGGAAAAATGAGGTAGCAATTAAACTAAACCTAAGTAGATAAATATATTTTAAGACATAACAATTTCCCTGACAGAAAAGCACGGAATGATGCTATATGGGCAATTACAAGTGTTTCAGATATTACTGATCTCAGACTTAGAGCTGAAGAGGCACACACTGCTCACGAAAATGCCCTGCAATACCCAGGCACTACTCTACGATCAGACTTCTAAATGAAGAATGAACAAACTTTATTCTATTTGTTTATGGAAGAAAAGGGTTGCAGTTCTCAGAAAACTTCACATACTCAAGTATTCAGGGCTAGGGAAGTCATATTTCTCTCTAAAAATCATGAAGACTCTATGCTGGTGGCAATGCTTTTACTGGCAGTACCTGTGAAGAAAAGCTTTCAAACCTCCGCCTACCTTCAGATCACACAACCTTCTTCAAGAAAAAAACCAAACAACAAAACTTGGGTACTGGGTGGTGAAATGTGTGGGTTGGGTTTTTCCCCCGGGTTTTCTTCTGAGGACATACGTTTGTTAACAGTTGACCAGCCCACAGACACATGGCAGCCTGCCTCTCCCAGAAGCACTGCGTTCAGGCCTTGTTCTCTAGAAATCACGCCCGGCTGCAGAGCACAGAAGTCCCAGGAGAACTATGTGGTAGTTGGATGTCAGGTTAAGTGCAAAGCAAAGCACAAATTAAAATGCAGAACAGATTTCACATCAGGGAGCGGTGTACCTGTTGGCTCAAAAGGACTCACCTAGATAAGTTCCCTACTGCAGAGCAGTGTCCTTCCCCGTCTTAGATCTCACCCACCCCTTTGAACTAAAAAACTACCCCGTCAGACTGTACTGCTCCACTTACGCAGAGGAACTGGTGTAGCTCTCCCTGACACCACTCGCTGTTCCCAAGGAGGCAAAGCCCCGAACAAAGGGCTTGTTGTCTAACACCACCTTCCTTGACTAGCAGACAGCACTGAATTGCACTTGAGTGAGGAGTCTAAACTGAGTGAAAGACAAGGAAGCACCCCTTCTGCCCCCAGAGTTAACACACGTTGGCAGCGGATACCATAAAGCCATCAAGGAAAGGACATTTGCCAGTCTAATGTTTGCTCTTCTCTCCAGGAGAGAGAAGCTGTACAACGTACTTACAGAAGACCCAACATACTACAAACACCCAAGAGTGCTCAGTATCACCAAAGCATCAC
>NW_010418399.1:26231-28279 GCF_000710305.1 Buceros rhinoceros silvestris | reverse complement strand
CGCGCTCTTCCAGATCTTGAATGTGTCAGGTTCAGGGAGGAAACTGCACAACAACTGCTGTCACCATCTCAAGACAGCTACCTCACACCATACTTCAGCTCTCCTCTCAGGGTCCAAACTGATGATTCCAGAGTGGGTCACATCTGGGACCGCAAAATTGTGTCTTAGGGCGTGCCTTTGGACATGAGAGAGAAACCTCTGCAGCTGCACGCTGCAAGATCTCAGGGAGCTCTCCTGCTCCACCAGTGCAAAGGCAAGTTCACTCTTGAGAACACCTGCAGAGAGAGTCGTCTTCTGTGTTAGCAGGACACAAGGAGGAACAGGCCCATCAGGCACTGCTCCATGATTAACAGCTCAAACCAGCAGGAACAGGTTTCGGTAGGACATTAGCTGTACGCTAGTTCCAACACCAGAGAAGGGAATTCTGACTCATTCCCACC
This sequence comes from Buceros rhinoceros silvestris, assembly GCF_000710305.1. Classification (NCBI taxonomy): domain Eukaryota; kingdom Metazoa; phylum Chordata; class Aves; order Bucerotiformes; family Bucerotidae; genus Buceros; species Buceros rhinoceros. The sequence goes on along the minus strand of NW_010418399.1, from coordinate 27,839 downwards.
CGGCACCCCACCTGGGGAATGTTCACGTAACAAGGTTTTATATTTCCTCATTTAAAAGACATTAAGAAAGCTATCAGGACTCTTAGGTAAGCAACCAGACAGGGCGCCAGCGATTACTCTCCATTAGCAATTGCACACCTTCACTAGGTGGTGGGGAGGTGTGAGCTCACAGGAAGAGTATTTCCGACACCCCGGATGTGTTACGGTGTGGCACACCCTGGAACTGGGTGTTACTTTCTAATGTCTTCATGAAAGTATTTTCTTTATTAGTTGCCTCCTATGAGGACGTGGATGGCAGCAGTGATACCCCCTCCAAACCCTGGGCAAAGCCGAGTAGAAGTTTAAAGAAAAAGTAAAGGATTGGCTTTTTTTTAAAACATCATCTCAAAGGAACAGCTTTTTTCCCAGAATGGAAAAAACCCTCAAATGAACAGAAAAGAACAAATGAACCATCAGTTGTAACAACAAAGATAAGGCCTTAAAAAAATGACAGTGAAGGTTCTGGTATGATTTGACTAAATGTGGGAGTACGTATTTGGGGCAAAATAACCTAGATGTTGCCAACCTATCCCAAAGTACTTTTTCTTTCATTGCATACACCAGCATGGCCTTCAAAAGGACAGACGACACTGTGTAGGTGCAGGTAGGTGCACACACAGGTCACGCCGCAGCCCTCTGTGCTGCTTTTCCTGTACAGCTCGTTCCGAGCTACCACATCCAGCTCTGTCAGCTGTCAGATCAGTAACTCGCACACGCAAGGAAGTGTGTCTGCGTAGCACAGGTATTTACAACAGACAGAACCCGGGCCATTTGGAGTCAGAGCAGAAGACCTCTGTGGCTTGAGCTGATGAATCCTCAAAAACACCTTGGATAGTTTTGAGTTATATCACCCAGAAAGGTAGCGCAAGAAGGGGCAGATAAGACCCGGGGCCACAATGTTCAACCCCCCCCAGGGAGTGAGTTCATTGCCTTTCAGTTATCACAGAATATAGCTGAGACATGGTCATCAGTGCCCCGGGACACATCTTCCCACACGGGTACCTCTGCAGAGGAATGAATGGTGTTCCTCTCGATGAGCAGCAGCACAGTGAAGCCTCATTCTGTAAGGTATCAACAGGCCCTGTATCTTCCAAATTTGTATCGTAAACCAGTATTTTCCAGAGACTACTAAAGGAGACGTGTATCGAGGTAAAAATTACAGTGCTGCCTAAGCCAAAACAAGCAGTAACATTTGACATCAGCTGGAGCGTATGGGCACGACACAGTTGCTTTAGGGTAGAAATTTAGGATATCACGTCACCAGGAACAATATAAAACCAGTTCAGACAGGAAGTTGGTAAGACCTTCCTATGACTTGTGCACCTGAGGAAAGCAGAGGACAGCAAAGTGATGTCCACCTGTCGTGACGGTTTACCTTGGAGCCTTGTGAAGTCCATTCTCTCATGGCAAGACAGGGCACTATTGGGACAGCAACTTTGACCTGCTCTCCTTTCTGTGTGCATGTGATGACCTCTCTTGTTTTAGGAGCCACAAAGACATTAGCCATTTGGTTTTAATCCCATGAAAACTGAACTCGATGCTACATTAACTTTCACTCTAAAGAGAAGC